>NW_015150457.1:751344-770729 GCF_000732505.1 Cyprinodon variegatus | reverse complement strand
AAAGTAATGCAATAGTTACTTTTACTAGTAACTAGTAACTTTTATTGTGGAGTAACTGAGTAACTTAGTTACTTTTTGGGAGAGGTAACTATAACTAATTACTTTTTCAAATTAACGTGCCCAACACTGCCAATATATCTTGTGAACTTCATGTCATTATGTACATTCTTGGCTCAGTCAATAATATACATAATGTCATTATTGACTGAGCCAATAACGTCCATAATGTCATTACTGGCTCAATAAATGAATCAATGTTTACACAAAGCTAGTTGGTTATTACTATGCTAAATGCCCATACTGTACCTGCTATTACAGATGTTCGATAAGAGACACCATCATTCAGCAAAAGATGGATGGATTGATTCCTTGTGTTTCTAGATTACCAAGGAAAATGAACTATATTTTGAATTAGGTTATTTGCTTTATCTGGAATGTACTACAAAGAAAAAAATGCCATACCATTCCAAAAAAATTATTTAGTATAGGCCCTGTCCAAATGTTCAAGTGTATATGACAACCTTCTTTGTCAAGTAGGCAGTCACATTACGATAAGGTGGCCGCAAAATCAACTACCGGTACATTTGAAATCAGGTCCTAGAGGGGAGTTTGAAGCAACCTGCATTATTTCTCCTTCATTATACAGATAACCTGCTACACATTGGCCTGTTTTCTCATGCAAACCAAAGAAGCCCTCATCACCCTTAACGCCCATGTGCCAAAACAAATAGAAGTACCAGCATACTTACAGTGGTTTTATGGTTTTCACAAGTGATGAAAATCCAGCTTTGAAGTCACCAATTATGGGTAATGATGGTGATGTCCTAACATCATTTAGGCTTCATCCAGAGGGTTTTAGGAGCAATTTATGGCTATAATTCGATACGTGAATAAATTCAGTGTAGCCCCAAAGTTATAAAGTGGGTATGTAGAAAAAGATATATTTGTATCACTTAAAGTCATTATAGAAATTAAATTATATATATATATATATATATATATATATATATAAAAGTCATTATAGAATATCTTTCAAGTGGAACCACAATTGTAAATGTCATATTTTTCAATTTATAGATGATGTGTGAGCACACATAGAAACCAGGTGTCAGTGACCAGGGGATTTTTCCCTTGGGCTTATAAACGTCTTGAATTTCTAACCCAACAGTTAACAACAATTATCTTACAGTTATACTCATAAACATACTTCAACCCAAGATCCTTCACAAACCTGGATGTTTTCATAAAAAGGGTCACAAAAAAGGAAAATGGACATGTTGGTCTTCTTTATTAAGTTAGTCTATTAAAAAAGTAAAAAAAAAAAAAAAAAAATTAAAGGAAATTAAATAGATAAACATTGTGGAAATGATTTACTGTATATGAGATTGAAGATCACATGTTAACGAGATATATATTTGGGATGAATGATTATTTGACGTATAATGAAGGAGGGTTATAAAACCAAGACAAACACCTGCATTCACAAGAAATCTTTGAAGGATGGAGATTTCTACCTTTTATATTGGCTTGACATTTGCATTCAGCTTATTGGAGCTGAAGTCAGTGGTTGGCCTAAGAGGGGCTGTGAATGGGTTGAATCAAACATTTGAGTCTGCAGGGGCTGGCCCCCTTACTAAGGATTCATCTTTGAAATGCACACTGCAGGGCGCTAATCGTTCACCGGAATTCTCTCTGGATGGAGACTTTATCATTGGAGGTGTTTTCGCAATTCATTACCAGCATTACACAATGATTTATAATTACACCACCAAGCCGGAGCCTCCAAGGTGCACAGGGAGGTTAGTGAGTCGGAGAGGTTGAAAGGAATGTTACATGTATAATGCATGCATGCTGCAAAGTTTGCTGTAATATTGGTTGAAAGGAAAATCAGATTTATTGCATAAACCTTTTTTTCACAAGAAATTATACTATATGGATGATAGCAATAGTAAATCAATTAAAACATACATTTAAGAATCAATATTATTCCTTAAATCTTCAAATGATATACAATTTGAAACTTGATAAATGGACAAGATATTTACTTATTATTTTTGTTGTGCATTTGCGTCTACTTGTGTAATGCCAAATTGTTTTTGCATTTGCTTTTCTTTTGGTTGTTATATGATCAATATCTTCAGAGTTATATTTTCATGTAAATTCCAGCTTTTACCCAATTCATTTATTTTTAGGTTCAATGCTCGGAGTCTGCGTTTCTCTCGTTCTATGGTCTTTGCCATTGATGAAATTAACAACAGCAAAGAGCTGCTGCCTGGCATCCGACTGGGATATCGGATCTATGACTCATGTGTCTCGGTACCTGTGGCAGCGCATGTTGCATTTCAGTTAACAAATGGCCTAGATCCTTTATTTTACAAAGGCAGTAACTGTTCACAGTCTGGTGTAATTATGGCTGCTGTGGGAGACTCTGCATCCACTCCATCTATCAGTATATCACGGATCATTGGATCGTTCAACATTCCTTTGGTGAGGAGTCTGAATTCATTAAAATCTGAAATTCTAAAATGTTCCCAAGCTGATGATACATGAATTTACCTTTTTCACTGCAGGTAAGCCACTTTGCCACTTGTGCCTGCCTTTCGGACAAACAGCAATTCCCAACTTTTTTTAGAACTATTCCTAGTGATCATTTCCAAGCGGATGCACTGGCTAAACTTGTGAAATACTTTGGATGGACTTGGATAGGTGTTGTCCACTCAGACTCAGATTATGGAAACAATGGCATGGCATCTTTTCTTGAGGCAGCAGTTAGAGAGGGGATCTGCGTGGAGTATATTGAATCTTTTTTTAGAACAGACCCACAGAGAAAGATCCAAAGAGTTGCAGATGTTATCCGTAGGTTTGTATGTTTGTGGTTTTAAGAATTGAAATATACTTTTGCTCATTGCTCCCTTACATGCCTTTTGTTTTATCACAAAGCAAATATGATCTATATAGTCATTGTCTTTTTGTTTCTTTTATATGTTAAAAGTGAAGCATATGTTATTTAAAGACAATACATTCCTGTGTCTTTAGATCCACAGCTGTGGTTGTTTTAGCGTTTACAGCTATCGGAGAAATGAATGTCTTGTTAAAAGAGCTTGCCCGGGACCCTCCTCCACCTCGTCAGTGGATAGCAAGCGAGGCCTGGGCAACTGACCCAAACCTGATGAGCTTCAGTTTCTGTGCAGGAACCATCGGAGTAGCTATTCAGCAATCTATAATCCCAGGTTTGAGAGAATTCCTTTTGGATCTCGCTCTGCCTGAAGTGGCTGCTTCTTCAGCACTGACTGAATTCTGGGAAGATGCATTTAACTGCAGCCTGAGTGAAAGTGAGAGCATTTCTAAAAATGGAAATCATATCAGATACAAACAGATATTTTCTCTTTTTGTTATAAAAAATAAATCTTCATTGTCAAACAGATCAGTTTAATTACATATCAAATTTGCATCTATTCTTTTAGCATATTTAACTAACTAAAACAAGATTTGTAATCATTTTTACCAGGCAGAGCCTAATGCCTATTAATATACATGTATATATTTTAGCATAATGCATAGTTTTAGTTCTGCAATTCTAGTCTTTTTAAACAGGATTGTTTGAGTTATAGTTTTAATATTTATTAAATAATTTATGTTAAATGCTTCTTTAAGTTTTTTTTTTTTATTATTATTATTAAATGCTGTTAGAGACCCTGATACATCTCAGTAATCCAGGTAGAAAAAAAAAGTTAAGTAAGTTGTGTCATCTAAATGATTCTTCTTTTTTTGAAAAATCATTCAGAAGATATTTCGTCTCTTCTCTAGGAGATCTCTTAAGTCTAGGGAGTACAATTCAGTAAATTTAGCCTCATAAACAGTACCTCCACATAGTTGTATGAGGATTAGTTTTTATTAATTTTAAAAGCCTTTTTACGTTTTACATAATTTCTTGTTATACATTGTTTATTATAGCTTGATATAAGAAATTAGCAGAGATATGTGGGTTAAATACACATATGCCGTAAATACAGAAGTCATGCACTAGATATACATTTTTTTCAAATTTATAGCAAAGTTTTTAATTGAAAAACAAAAACCTAAATGCCTTTTTCTGCAAACAATCCCTTTGGTTAGATGGTTTTCTACTTCGATAGATGAAACTATCATTCTCTCCAATTATTTTTCTTTAGGTGCTGATCCAGACAAGAGAGTGTGTAATGGAGCTGAAGATATTAAATCCCTTAAAAGCCCATACACTGAAACGTCACAGTTGCGGATCACTAACATGGTGTACAAGGCTACATATGCAATTGCACATGCGATTCACAATGCAGTGTGTAACAAAACAAATACAATGACACAATGTGAGAAACACACCATACTGGGGCCCAAACAGGTCAGTCCATAGATGGAGCAAATTCCTTACTCATTATTTCTTAATTAGCTTTTAAAGAATTATGAATTTAAAAGACAATTTTAATGTCTTTTTCTGGCTCTTTTTACTTGAAAGGTTTTGGAAGAATTAAAGAAAATAAATTTCTCTAGAAATGGATACCACGTGTCATTTGACGCTAATGGGGATCCAATAGCTTTTTATGAATTGGTAAACTGGCAAAGGGGTGAGAGCGGAGTTATTAAACTGGTAACAGTGGGATACTATGATGCATCACTGCCAAAGGGCCAAGAGTTTCGTATCAACAAGAACCTTACCTGGCTGGATGGTGGGACACAAGTAACAACCTTTAAAGACAGTAATTTTATGATTATAATTTGTGAAAATTATTTGTCAAAACTGCTTGCAAACTTTAAAATTTTGTCTCTGTCACTGTTTCAGGTACCAGAATCAGTGTGCTCTCAAAGTTGTCCTCCTGGAACTCATAAAGTGCTGCAGAAAGGAAAGCCCATCTGCTGTTATGATTGTATACCATGTCCTGAGGGGGAGATTAGTAATAAGACAGGTAAAATCAAATTTACCTCATGTATATTTATATCCATAAACATCCACATATTAAAAATGTTTTCTTGAAATGTCTGTTTAGATTCCATTGATTGTTTCCCTTGTGCCAAAGAATTCTGGCCAAATATGGAGAAAGATGAGTGTCTCCCCAAACCTGTGGAGTTTCTTTCCTTCACCGAAGGCTTGTCAATCATCCTGGCTGTATGCTCTGTTATTGGGGCCTGTATGGCCATCATTACAGCCGTGATTTTTTTAAATCATAGGACGACTCCAATTGTCAGAGCTAACAACTCTGAGCTGAGCTTCCTACTGCTCTTCTCTCTGACTCTGTGCTTCTTATGTTCATTAACTTTCATTGGAGCACCTTCTGAGTGGTCCTGCATGCTGCGGCACACAGCGTTTGGCATCACCTTTGTTCTCTGTATCTCCTGTGTTCTTGGAAAAACTATAGTTGTTTTGATGGCTTTCAAGGCTACACTTCCAGGAAATAATGCCATGAAATGGTTTGGTCCCCCACAGCAAAGAATTACAGTAGTGTTTCTTACGTTTATTCAAGTTATAATATGTACACTCTGGTTAGTTCTGAGTCCTCCTTTCCCAGTGAAAAATCTAACCACCCACAAGGAGAAGATCATCCTGGAATGTGCATTAGGCTCTGCTGTTGGTTTCTGGGCTGTGCTTGGCTACATCGGCATACTTGCTGTTTTTTGCTTTGTGTTAGCGGTTCTAGCTCGGAAACTACCTGATAATTTCAATGAAGCCAAGCTGATCACATTCAGCATGTTGATATTCTGTGCTGTCTGGATCACCTTCGTCCCAGCATATGTCAGCTCCCCTGGAAAACTTACTGTGGCAGTAGAGATATTTGCCATTCTAGCCTCTAGTTTTGGACTTATGCTGTGCATATTTGCTCCAAAGTGTTTCATCATTTTGTTTCAACCAGAGAAGAACACCAAGAAATATTTAATGAAAAAAAATTAATAAAATACAAGGTTAGAAAGGGAAAACATTCTGCACAAAGAAAGTGCAACATGGTTGAAATGAGAGTCCATTTTATCTACTAACATTCAGAAAGGTAAGCCACTGTATGTCTTTAAAATGTTCTTTAAGTTGTTTAATTGATTTCTAATTGTACAAAGAAAATTTAGCTGAATGTTTATAGTACATCCTTTATTTAGGATACTTTAAGAAATCTAATAAAATTCATTGGGAAAGTATAAAGTCCATTAGAATTCTTAATAAGACAGCTTTCAAGACACTGCATTAGCTTTCCATTTTCTGATAGATTTTGTTATTATACTGTAAATACTCAAAGAAGCAACACTATCTTACCCATCTCTGGTGGCAGTAAAATAAAAAGAAAATTCTAAATAAAATTATAGCATGCTGCAAATATGTTTCAGTAAAAGGATTGATTTGCCTAAAAACTCGGGTCTGCAATTAGTGCCTTAAAACACTACCTATCAAGCTGTTTAAAGCATTGACTGACTTGCTTAAAGATGTGATTAATATTGTCAATATTTCTTAAAGCACTGGAATGTTGCCTATCAACCGAATACTTCTGTCCAAAATACTTGAAAACTGCATATTGTAAACTATATTCACAATTAAACTAAAACTATTTATTTCATAATTAAAAGTATTGATTTATAGCTAGTAGAAGCATGGAAATTGAAATGTTAAAAATATTAAATTACTTGGAAATTTTTCATAAGGGGAATAGCATTTCAATGTCTATTCTCTTTGACTTAGTGCAGCTTTTGGTTTGGTTGATCATTCTGTCCTTTTGGATCTGTCTGACTCTGTTCTGAATTGGTTGTCCTAATTTCCAACACATAAAATACAGAAAAATCTCTAAGGTCTCTCATAAAAAATAGATTCTTAAAATTAAAGATTTTACTACAAATATAGTGAAACTTTTGTACATGACCTGATAGCTCACCTTAATAACTCATACCTTTCACCTGCTTAACTCTATTCAGCTTCTAATTATCACTCATCTCATACACCTGCCGGTTTCCCTTATATTGAACTCAGTTCCTGCTATCATGGCCAGATCATTGTTTGCTGTTTGTGTCCTGTCTGATTTCTGTTTGTGTGCTGTCTGTCTCATTGGTTAGATTTATTTCCAGGGTTTGTGTTCCAGTCAGGAGTTTATTCTCAAGCCAGTGGCCTCAGGCGAGTTATCCCATAACCAGCAGTTAGAGCATTTCAGCGTTTCCCTAGGGGTTCTGTTTTCCTGATTCTGTTCCCTCTCACCCACTGGCCCTGTCTGTCCCTGACTGATCTGTTCACCTGAACCACAGTTGGACTCCTGCTGGATTCTGTCTCCCAGGTGCGTTTCTGTCTGAGCTGGATACTCGACGCATGGGACTCTTAACCTGCCTTCACACGCTGATGGATTCCTGAAGCCAGGATCTGTCTGTTCCTGAGTGGATTGGAACCCCTGACCGGAATGCGGCCTCCTGGATTCCAGTACTACTCAAGTCTGATCTGAATCCCTGTCCTGGATCGGAGTCCAGCCTGCTTAGTGGGGTTGCTGCATGGGGGGCGCTCTGGATGGTTCAGGGTCACCTCTTATTCGCAGTGCATTGGCTTATTCTGCCTATGGTTGAGAGGTTGGACTGACTCATCAGCTCTGTGTTTCTGTTCTGTCTCTTAATGTTTTTATTTTAATAAACATTTTGAACTTTCCTACTGGCTGTATCACTTTGAATACTGGGTCCATCTGTCCTGCTTGATGACACATTGTTATATGCCCCAAACTTAATAAGAAACATATGCAGGTGTGTGTGTGTGTGTGCGTGTGTGTGTCTGTGTGTGTGTGTATGTATATATATATATATATATACACACAATAAGAGGTATAAGCTTATGTAGATTAAATATATTAGCTCTTAATTCTTTGAAACTTTGCACACTTGTAGTTAGGGAAGTGCTTTACCTTATTGAAAATGTGAATTTCTTGATGTGAATAAGCTGACATGCCAAACATTTGTATGTGTGTTAACTGGGGAATGTAACAGAATGGAATGATAGGGTTGTGATAAGTCCAGTGATACTAAATACATGCATATAGCCAGCTGTGTCAATGTGACTGGGTTGTAAATGTAAATGTAAATCCCTTTATTGTCCCACAATGGGGAAATTCACTCTGCATTAGACCCATTTGGGAGCAGTGGGGTGCCATTCTGAGGCGCCCGGGGAGCAGTGTGGGTTAGGGTTTTTGCTCAGGAACCCAGAGTGGAGGCTGTGGGGAGCGGGGCTTAAACTCAGAACCTCTGGATTCCTAGAGCAATGCCCTAACCACTATAAGTCGCCACTCCCCTGCTATATCACTAAATGAATGAAGTGTTGGGAGCTGGAGAAATTCCACCTTTCTCCAGCAGAGTCCGCCGTGGACATGAAGTCTCCTTTTACTTTGCACTAAAAATGTTTCTAAATATATAAACTGACCAAAATTGAGAAAAAGGATGTTGCATTGCATAGCAATGCACGGTACTGTCTGACATTGGGATGTGGTTTAATTTTATTAAATGCACCAGTTTCTGAGAGATGTTGATACCTAAATATTTTTATTCCCTGACTGCAGTTGTATATTGGGGGCCTTTTGGAAACTTCACTTATATGTAGGACTGTCCATGTTTTATCTCAACAATATTCACTGAGGTAGAGGTGCTGCCCATCAGTGACTGCTTTGAAATTCACGTCTACCTTTGTATCCCCCAGCTCACTCTAACTTGACACTTCTGAAGAAAGGGGGTTTGTGTCTCTTTCTGTCTTTATGATTCTTGATAATTTAATGTCACATTTGAGTAGAAACACACTAACAATATGGACCAAATGTTCACTATGCTAATGTGTTTGAGCTGTTGCTTATAAGCTTTATTTCATTAAGGGTTTAAACACTAATATAATGTTAAAGTTCATGTGCATATGCTCTTTACATTTTGATGACCAAATTATGAACAAAATTTTATCAGACTCTGCATGTCTGCTAATGTGTAGCTCTCTCAAAGAAAGTAAAAATCAATTAACTAAAGGCTCCTGATTCCTGATTAATCAAATCATTTAATTAAACATTATTTGCCAAATAATGTCTTATTCACCTTTTGAAGTTGCTTTGTGAATTGGTTTGAAAACATTCCAATTGCTCTAAATTAGTTAAAATCTAATTTGATCAGATGTTCCATAAACTTAAGTTCTCAAACACAAAATCCATGCTAAACTGTGATATCATTGCATCATTTAATTTATTATGTTTTTCTTACTAATTTGTACATGATACCTTAGTTTAGCTGAGTTTCAATAGTTTTAGTCAAGAGTTTTTAAATGCAAAATGCTTGACTTGGAGCTCAATTATTATTTTTTTAAATAAACTCTTATGTTTTGAATAGAAGTTGTGGTGATTTTATTCTATATAAGTGCATAGTTATCTGTTTGACCGGGATTTGAGCTTGATTCACACAGCCAGCAGCATGTTGTGTTTATAAATGTTATATGGCGGTCTGAATATTATCTGAATAAATAACATAATTACCACCCCCGCTGGGGTGGGCAATAAATATATTAAAGTGGCACAAATTGCATTGAATTTGCGTAAATTGTAACAATTTAAATACTCGAGAAAGCAACGTTTTTGAGTGATGGCTAAAACAGTAATACATCATCAGCATAAAGACTGACTTTATGTTCTATGTTCTTGCGTTCAATACATTTAATATAACTGGTTTAGGTATTTGCTGCAGCTAGCGGTTCAATACAGATAGCAAACAATGAGGGAGAGAGTGTGCATCCTTGCCTAGTGCCCCTCCACAGATTAAAGCTAGAAGAGGTTTGATTATTTGTTCTTGTTTTGTTATTTGCCCTTGGGGAGCTGTATAGAATTTATAACCAATTTATAAAACCGTTACCATTGCCAATTTACATAGGGATGCAAATAAATACTTCTAATTAACTTTATAAAACACTTTCTTTTTAACTAGTTATAATGTGTTGGTTTTAATGTTTTCACTGTAGGAATGGTCTAAACATTGGTAGATGCAGGCCTTCCCTTCATGAAGCTAGTTTAACCTAAGTGGATTAAATTGGGGTTACTTTTTCTAAATGCTTGGCAAGAGCTTTACAAATTATTTGAAGGTCAACATTAATCAGCAATATGGGTCGATAGCTGGTGGGATGGTCAGGATCTTTATCTGGTATTAGCAGGAGAATAATTTGCAGAATCCATATTTGGTGGAAGTCTGCCCTTCTCCTTAGTTTTTTGTTTGAAATGTATTCTGATTAATGTTTGTTCCAGAATATTCCAATATTCTTTAAACAATACTTCTGGAAGTCCATCAGGGCCTGGAACCTTTTCTTTGGGCATCTCTTTGAGAGCCTCTTGCAGTTCAACTGTTGTTAGCAATGAATCCAGGGCCGTCGCCTGATTATCAGATAATTTAGGAAGTGTTACCTTGTTTAAAAATACATCAATGTCACAATCTGATGGGTTAATTTTTGATAAGTATAGAGCTTTATAAGTCTCTTGAACAGCTGTTTATATTATTTGGATCATATAAAGTTTTAAATTTTTACTGTTGAGTCTATAACAGCTGAAATTTTTTTTTTCTGTATTTATTTTAAGCAGGTTAGTTGAAAAGCTCCCTGATTTATTACCAAGATTAAAGTTTCTTGCAAAGATTTCGTAGGATTTTACAGCATTTAATTCTAATTTCGGCTTTACAAATTTTACTTATTGCTACTTTGCACAGTAGCGACATCTTGCCTGGCATTCTGTCCAGCTTTCACATGATCCAGAAGAGCAATTTTGGTTGGGCTGCTGTTCCTGGTTGTCCTACAGGTGATACACTTAGTCCTATCTTACAATGGGTAACTCTGAATTTCTCTAAGACATTGCTATTGACAAACCATTTAATCCAAATGTGACCATATGTGCCCTATTTTGCCTTCCAGACAAGAACAGACAAACAGAAAAAAATCAAATGTATGCAGTTGATTTGCTCCAAACTATTATTTTAATATTTTAGACATTTATTAAATGAAACTATGCAGTTCAAAAAGTTTGACAAGTGCCTTGATATCCCATGTGCTACATTTTGTTATGATTTCATTCCTTAGACAATTTTAAATTATTTTTTGTTCATTAAATATTTCTTTGTGTTCTTCTCTGGTTGAAACAAAATAATGAAACACTTCGGAGCAAATATACAGACTATCAGTCCAAAACTGGAAGCTAGAATCGCAAATATTTCAACAGCCACTGTAAATTTTCCAGGAGAGCTGATATATGCTGGAATAAAAGTTATCCAGACTGCACAGAATATCAACATGCTGAAGGTGATTAGCTTGGCTTCATTAAAATTGTCTGGAAGTTTCCGAGCAAAAATAGCTAAAACAAAGCAAAAAATCGCCAGCAGGCCAATGTAGCCAAGCACAGCCCAGAAACCTACATTAGAGCCTAATGCACATTCCAAGATGATCTTTTCCTTGTAGGTGGTTAGATTTTTCACTGGAAAAGGGGGACTCAAAATCAGCCATAAAGTGCATATTATAACTTGAACGAAGGTGACAGACACTACAGTTATTCTTTGCTGTGGGGGACCAAACCATTTCATAGCATTACTTCCTGGAAGTGTTGCTTTAAAAGCCATTAAAACAACTATAGTTTTTCCAAGAACACAGGATATACAGAGAACAAAGGTGATACCAAATGCTGTGTGCCGCAGCATGCAGGACCACTTAGAGGGTGCTCCAATGAAAGTTAATGAACATAAGAAACAAAGAGTCAGGGAAAAGAGAAGCAGGAAGCTCAACTCAGAGTTGTTAGCTCTGACAATGGGAGTTGCCCTTTGATGAAAGAAAATCACTGCTGTTATGATGGCTATGCAGGCACCACAAACAGAAAATATAGCGAGGATGATTGCCAGGACTTCGTCAAAAGAAAAAAACTCCACAGGTTTGGGAAAGCATGCATCTCTGCCTCGATTGGGCCAGAACTCTCTCGGACAAAGGAAGCAGTCAGGTGCGTCTAAAGAATTGATCAAAAACAGCCATTATTAAAGACGTTTTTTAACATAGTAACTTACATATAGAAAATAGATCCACCTGTCACATTACTAATCTCCCCTTCAGGACATGGTATACAATCATAACAGCACACGGGTTTTCCTTTTTGCAACACCTTACGGGTTCCTAGAGGACAACTCTTGGAGCACACTGACACCGGTACCTGTCATAGAGCCAGAGGGAAAACAACATTTAATCTATTTCCAGGCAAGGATGCTGTCCTACCTTATTCACATCCTCTGCATTAAGATACATACTTGTTTGGCATCTTCAAGCCAGGTTAGTTTTCTGCTGATATGAAACTGTTCGCCCATTGGCAGTGATGCATCGTAGTATCCCACTGTTACCGGCTCAATAAGTCCACTTTCACTGTTCTGCCAGTTCACCAGCTCATAAAAAGCTATAGGGTCTCCATTACTATCGAATGAAATATGGTAGCCATTTTGGGAAAAGCTTACTTTCTTAAGTTCAGTTAAAACCTTTGAAGTAAAGAAAAAAGAGAGAAAAAAAATCACTGGCGATTTAAAGTATCCTCAGGTTGTAAGTAAAACTCTACATGCCACCTATTATTCAAACTGACCTGTGTTGGATCCAGTCTGATGTATTTGTTACACTGTACAGTTGTATTTTTTTTCTGACACAATACGTTATGTATAGCATGTGCTATTGCATACACAGCCTTATAAACCATGTTAGAAATTCTAAGCTGAGATGTTTCTGTGTATGGGCTTTTAAGGGTTTTTATGTCTTCTGTTCCATCACACTGCTGCTTGTTTAAGTTTGAAGCTAAAAAAAAAAAATTGAAGTTTAACAGTAATCAATTAGTTAACA
This sequence comes from Cyprinodon variegatus, assembly GCF_000732505.1. Taxonomy (NCBI): domain Eukaryota; kingdom Metazoa; phylum Chordata; class Actinopteri; order Cyprinodontiformes; family Cyprinodontidae; genus Cyprinodon; species Cyprinodon variegatus. The sequence goes on along the minus strand of NW_015150457.1, from coordinate 757,891 downwards.
TTCTTTTAAATTTGTCCAGAAAAATTGTGACAATAAGTAAATTTCACATACAGAGTTCTAAGTTTTTAGAATTTACATTTACATATAAAAAAAGGGGAAGGATGAAAGAACATTTTCTCACTCTTTGTTAAACTGCAGTTAAATGCATCCTCCCAGAACTCAGTAAGCACCGAAGAGGCAGCCACTTCAGAGGGAGAGAGATCCAGAAGAAATTCTCTCAGACCTGGGATCACAGATCGCTGGATGGCAACCCCAATGGCACCCGTGCAGAAACTGAAGCTCATCAAATTTGGGTCAGTTATCCAGGCCTCACTTCCTATCCACTGACGTGATGGAACCAGCTGCCGTGCAAGCTCTTCCAAGAGGATCTTCATATCTCCAGGAGCTGCAAATGCCACAACAACCGTTGCTGTTGACCTGAAAAGACAATCATTGAATTATCTCAAAATAATTAATACATTTTTTATCTTAATCTTGATAAGGTACTAGTTGTATTTTTGATTCAATACTGATCAAAAGGCAATAATAATTTGTACAATATACAGAATGATGGATACACAGAAACCTCCGGATCACATCAGCAACTCTTTGGATCTTGCTCTGCGGGTAGGTCCAATCGAAGGATTCCATGTATTCAACACAAATCCCTTCCCTGCGTGCTGTCTCGAGAAAAATTGCCATGCCATAATTTCCATAATCTGAGTCTGAATAGATAGCTCCTATCCAAGTCCAGCCAAAGTGTTTCACCAGCTTTGCCAGAGCAGCAGCTTGGTAATGGTCACTAGGAATAGTTCTGAAAAAATTTGGGTATTCATGTTTATCAGACAGGCAGGCACAAGTGGCAAAGTGGCTTACCTATAGCAAATATGAAAAATAAGTAATACATTGTGGGTACTTTCAGATTTACTTATTAAAAAATAAACTATTTTCTCACCAGAGGGATATTGAAGGACCCAATGATACGTGACATACTTATAGATGGGCTTGACCCAGAGTCTCCAACAGCTGCTATCACCACACTAGACTGAGAACAGTTACTTTCCTTGTAAAATACAGGGTCTTCACCATTTGTTAGCTGAAATGCAACATGCACAGCCACAGGCACAGCAGAGCATGTGTCATAAATCTGATAACCAAGTCTCATGCCAGGCAGCAGCTCTGTGCTGTTGTTTATCTCCTCAATTGCAAAAATCATTGTTCGAGAGAAGCGTAGATCCCGGGCATTGAAGCTGCAAAGAACCAAATCAGGAGAGTCTTGAGGTTTACCAAGTAAACAACATTATGTACTACTAGCTGACATAGTTAAGCCAACAAAAACAATGTGAGAATTAACAATTCTAAAACAGAATATGAGAAGTCCCTTGAAAAACCATTAATATGTCAATTTTTTAGACTTTACTAAATAACCTTTTTTATTTGAACAAACTAAATATATTATTCTTGACATTCAGTTAAATTTACACAAATGCATACACTATCAATCTTAACAAGATGTTTTCTAAAGATAGCAAATTTACAAATACTTTGTGGCACTTCTTCATTTTACCAACCTTCCTGTGCATTTTGGAAGCTTAGGCTTTGTTGTGTAGTTGTTTACTACTGTCTCCATTTGGTAGTGAATGAAGAAAGCACCTCCAATTAAGAAGTCTCCATCCATGGAAAATGCAGGAGGTCGTGCATTACCCTGCAGGGTACATTTTACCAGTGAAGTCTCAACGCTGGCATCAGTACCAGCAAAAGCATTAGTAGACTGAATTATTCTTTTTTCATCATCTAGAGACCCGTGTAACGCAACTACTGTAACCAGATTGAACAAACTCACTGCTGATCTCAGGCCAATCTCCATTCTTCAAGAGTGAATGTGTGCAAGTGTCTTTTTATTGGTCTCCTTTAGTGCACAAAGGATGATGTAAAAAAAAAAAAAAAAAAAAGATGTCATTACCCAGTGATCTTTATACTTATTATGATGAATTGCCTTATTTTTAAAATCTAAATAGGTTGCCATTAACTGACATTAAATTTGCTTTGGTTTAAGACGATTTATTATTATTATTATAAGTTTTTTTATTCATGCAAATTGTTATATTATCAACATGGCTTTATACATTTACTCATGTTCTCATTTGTGGCTTAATCATTTATTGTGGCTTATTTTGGCTTCAGCAAGCATGCACGTTTTCTGCCGCTTGCAAAGTGCGGAGATGCAGGGGAAACCGAATCTGACGGTGGAACGCGGCTCGATGTAACACCTGCCAGAAAAGGAGGAAACCCGTACAGAGTTTAAATGCTGCAGACGTTGTTTCCTGGCAGAATGTCCATGTGTCAATCATAATGATACAAGATGTCCCTGATTTTTCAAGGACAGTCCCCGTCATGGACCACCTGTCCCCGACTAAGCCGTCCCTAGAAATGTCCCAGATTTTATCGTTTTATGAATGAGGGGGTAAATGTTTTGTGTAGACTGTTATTATGGCAGAAAGAACACTTGAGCATGCTGTACACAGAAACAGTTGCTAGCTAGGTGGTTAGCAGCTGTTAACGTATAGATGAGGACAGAGCACACCAATTTTAAAAAAGACGAGGAAGTTCGTTATCACAACTGGTCGCAGCTGCCCTGTGTTATGGTAAGTTTGTTAATTTGTTGATTTTATTTAAATTGGGCTGATCATTGTGATAAATGGTTCGTGTCCAGGTTATTAAAAAAAGGGCTTTGTTGTGTTTTGCTTTACTAAAAATGAGGACGGAAAAAATGAACATAAATCAAGCTAATGAATAAAAAGTGAGACAGACCATTGGTTGCAGCTGGCATGGGTAAAAGAGAGTCAGATAAAATAAAAAAGAATTATTAAAAACTCCTTGTAAGGTGCTAAACTGGTTCAGTGGTTCTCCAGGGATGAACAAGGGTTTGCCTAAAGATGTTTTTAGAACTGATTGGTGATCTTTAGTTAATATCTTCTGATAGTTAGTTATTGAAAGCAGAGTTATACGTTGCTCTGTTATTTTATGGTTGTGCTCTATAAGCATTGACTTCTGGGCTTAACTCTACTTTTCTACCACTCAGTTTGGATATATGAAAGTTCCTCATTATAAAAGATAAGAGGAATCAAAAGGAAAACTGAATGAGACAAGATCTGCATGATCTGAGATGTTGGGTTACGTGGAGGTTTTGGAGAAACCAAATGCAGAGAAAGAATGCATGAAGCTGAAGGGGTTTCTTGCAGATTTAATAATTCAAAAAAGGTGGCAATTGAGGCAAAAATAACAAAATACAGAAAACCAAAACCTAGAAGACATCAGGGGAAACACACATGAAAAAACTACGAGGAGAGTAGTAGGACAGTAGTAGCCATTCAAAATTTCCCCCCTTTCCTTAATGGGCACTTGGCTGGTCCTTGGCTAGTCTTGGCTAGTCCCCTACTATTCGTTTTTAAACATCTAAAATATTCTAAGATCTAAAGAGAAGTTTCAGTCACTGTAGTAACATTCTCCCAAGAGCTAACCTGGTCGGTAGCAGGTTTTGTTCAGTAAACTCGGAGTGTCCTCTGTCTCCGCTCTTCTTACTGCCAATCACGCTGTTTTACTTCCTGATTTAGTCAGATTTTTATTGTAGGTTTGTGCATAAAAAAAATATATCATTCACAAGGTTCGTTACACAAATTAGGGTTTAAAAGCAAACACTGCATGTCTGTTTGACCTTATTAAAGAATGATTGGCACTTTTTCACAGAGAATTAAATATTCATAGGCAGAGGATTCTACAACTCCGTGGACAGGGCATGAGATTACTTGTTTTTGGTTTGTTTAATATGAGTGAGATGCGGATCATTTTATTTATATTCATTTATGTTCACAGTACACGAAGAACTACTGAAATAATTTTCACTTTACACATAAACAGATTAATTAATTCCATGGGGAAAAATAGTTATTTTATGGTTAGGATTAGGATTCACTCAATGATAACAACCTAATGAGCCTACTGACACAATCTGAACCCATTCTATGGGACTGATAGCTGCTTATAACTGCTACCTATTGAGACAATAACATCTGAAGTATGGCTGCAAATGGCCACTTATTTACTGTGTAAAAGAAGACAGAATCAACATCAGGAGGGACCCATGAGATGATCCGCAAGTTCTATATTTTAAAACGTTTTTAGACTTTAATTATACCTGCTGCCAGAGGATTTCACCTTAATAGATACCTCTATCTACTACCATTCAAGAAATAATCCCTTAATATTTTCACGGTAACAAAATCAATGGCAAGCCTTTTTTATTGTACTAGTTTTTCTGAATATGTATTCTTGATATCTGAAAAAAAAAAAAAAAAATTGTCATTTGGCTAAATGACCATTTCAAACAAAATGACATTCTCCACATCTAGAATAAACATTCCGGATGTATATAAATTAATTTCAGATCTCCATATTCCTAATATTACTGGTCAACTTTTGTATTATTTTAACTATGAAAAATGTTTTTCCAGATATCATAAATACATTTTCAGTCAGCTGATAAATGTCAGAATGGCCAATTAAAATGTGTAAACATTTCTAGATATATAAAACTTAATTCTTACTAGGATACTTTTGTTTTTCTAGTTCCTAAAATTCTGTTTCTGCTATGAAAATGTAGGTTAGAAAAAAATATTATTACAGTCAGGTCTAGAAGTGTGATTTTGATCAGGAAGAATCTTATTGTAGTTATCTACAAATGGAACAACAGAGAAGTATGGAAGCCCTGAAAGGCAACAGAAAAACAAATGCTTTGTTCGAAATCCTGGGCTAAGTCCTTAGAAGGCCAGATTCGAAGGACGATTACGTCATAGCGCGGCACCGAGGTCTGGTCAGATTCCGCTAGTCCTCATTATGCAACCTTAAAATACGTCCTTCTTTTTGCCCAATTTGAAGAACGGGTCCGAGGTATCCGAGGTATCCTTGGTTTACCCAGGATTTATTGCTCCGTGATCAGAGGAAATGTTACTTGGCACGGAACAGTGGTGAAAATTGGAAGTTGAGTTTAATATAATACAAGTCTGTGAATAATTCAGTCTGAAATGAATGAAAATAGTTGTTTTAATGGTTACTGAGTCAGATAAGCGGTGGTAATGTTTGATTTATCTATAGTTTACTGTGTAAATGGGTTTGGCTGTAATTTAAGGACAGATTCTAATATATCTGCAGTGTGGGGACTATAAATCTGATAGGAGTTAAATTTTTTATTGCTGTTTTGCACAATATGCTTAACTAAGTATTTTTGTTGTTGAATATTAGAGATTTTGCAGATATATTTTTTACACATACATTGTTTATATTTACTTATATATTTATACCCCTTTTATAGAGTAGAATAGAAAATCCCTTTATTGTCCCACAATGGGCAAATTTACAGCAGCAGAAAGATTATTGAAAATGGTCACACAAATGTGGACCTTAGAAAAATGTATAAGAAAGCAGCAGAAAGATTATTGAAAATGGTCACACAAATGTGGACCTTAGAAAAATGTATAAGACTAAAATAATAGGGAAGAGTTAAAATATAAACAATACAATTCTGTAAAGTGTTTTAACAATATAAAACTGGAGAATAAATATGCAGCTACGGACATTTTTACAGTAATGGATATCTGAAAATAGCAGCAACATGAGAGATGTGCAAAATGACAGCAGCATGTTATTTAACTGACTAAGGTTTCTATCATTACATTTGCTTTTTTTGTTCCTGCTTCCGGTGGTTGGAACCTTTATTCCACTCTGGATTCTTGTGAGTGTATTCTTTGTTCACTTTATAGTAAAAAAATAAATAAATAAACAAACAGTTTTTAAAACTTTGGTTTTCATTCTTTTCCTGCTTTGTGTGTCAACTTTCACGGTTGCTAAGCAACAGAGCATACGGAGGTAAAACCCGCTGAAGGGTAGACCTGTTCGAATTCACAGCCAAAACACTTCCGGTCTCTTTATTTTCATGGACTTCGAAGGATCCAGTCTACGTAGACCGCGTCTTTGGAGGATGCAGCCCAGGAATTTCATGGACTTCGAAGGATCCAGTCTACATAGACCGCGTCCTTGGAGGATGCAGCCCAGAATTTTAAACAAAGCCAAAATCTGGAAAAGAAAAGCTTGAAAGTTTTTTTTCCTCGTTTTATTTTCTGAAAAAAATCAAAGGCAAATTTTTCTGTTTTTTCTTGTAATACTTTATTTTGCCACTAGAGGCACTGACGCAATAAAACAGACAGTCACTGTCAGCTGTATTCTTCAACTGTATTATCAGAGAGGCCTGGTTTTCAAGAATAAAAGTCCTGAATATAAAATTTGATTTTTGCAAATTAAAATAAGGTACAAAGCTGTGTATTTATTGGCAATGTCATGTGGTTATCATATCAACCTTGAGCTGATACCAGATCTTCACTCAGGGACCTGGAAGATTGAAGTCCAGCTGGATAACACAGGTTGAGAGAACCTGTCCATGTCGAGCAAGCATGAAGCGACAGTGAAGAGGAAACACTCCCCATTGGGAAAAAACCTCTGGCAGAACCATGCTCAA
>NW_015150457.1:729505-751309 GCF_000732505.1 Cyprinodon variegatus | reverse complement strand
AGAAGGCAGAGACTGAATTGAAAGCTAAGAAAAGCAGAACATCAGGAGGAGTAACAGAGGAGATGAGTCGCGAAGGCTTACTAAAAGAGGGCCAGGGCCAGTTGCCGCGACAGCCTACCAAAGGAGGGCTAGTTGCCACGAAGGACTACCAAAATTGGGCCAGTTGCCGCGAAAGGCTACCAAAAGAGGGCCAATTGCCGCGAAGGCCTACCAAAAGTTTGTGAAGAGATGGTGAGGTGAGGTAAATGGCGATGGGATTAAGGAGGGAATGAATGATGGGATGATTGCTGGGATGAATAAGGGGATGAATGAGGGGATGATTTCTGGGATGAATGATAGGATGAGTGATAGGAAGAATGATAGAAGGGATCCTGGTATAAAACCATTTGGCTTGATGAATTACAGAAGACAGAAGAGTGATGAGAATAGGTTAAAAACACAACTGAATTAATCAAACATTCAGTGTGGCGACATGGTGCCGATTTAGATAGAAACAATGTTCTGAGGGGAATGCCTGTGACTCTTCCTAGGACAACGGGGTCATGTCCTCTGTATTTTTTTTTATTTATATTTTGCCTAAATTGTGATATATACACTAAACATAGATTGAAACTGACTGTAGCACAACATTCTAGGTCTCCCACAAACCTGCGACATGAAATCATGTGCAGAAAGAAAACAAAAAAACTTCAGATTTAAGATGAAGTGAAGCTTTTATTTACTGACAGCTGGTACTGTGAAGTGTAACATATCTTGTTAGGGCTAGGATACATTTACTTTTTATGCACATGTCACTCTGGTCACATACATAACACCAAGTTCATCAATGCTGCCAACACACTACCTGGCAGGAATCCCTCCTACAGCTTCTCCAACCCCCTACACAGAGAAGACAACTGACATTTTATTATTTAGCATTTTATTTAAAGAAAGCATTCCGCTAGTAAGGATGACAACCATTAAGAATAAGTTAAGTTCAGTGGATGGTTTATATATTCAAAACAATACTCTATATATTTTAAATTGTGTCCTAAATTATACATATAGATCTGCCCAAAGTTAAAGAAAGCTAAAATGGAGAAGAAAAAGCAGAAATATATTTGCAATCACATTACCATTTTAAAAGTCTTCCTTTTTCCAATTCTTCAGAAACACAATATTTATAAAGACTTTGACGAGCTTGGAGATAAACCTTTTGGAATCAAGTCTTATTCATTAAATATTTCTTGGTGTTCTTTTCTGGCTGAAACACAATGATGAAACACTTTGGAGCAAATATACACAGCATCAGACCAAAGCTAGAGGCCAAAATGGCAAATATCTCCACTGCAACTGTATATTTTCCAGGAGAGCTGACATATGCTGGGATGAAGGTGATCCAGACTGCACAGAATATCAACATGCTGAATGTGATCAGCTTTGCTTCATTGAAATTATCAGGTAGTTTCCGAGCAAGAACAGCCAATATAAAACAAAAAACAGCAAGAAGGCCAATATAGCCAAGTACAACCCAGAAACCAACAGCAGAGCCTAATGCACATTCTAGGATGATCTTGTCCTTATAGGTGTTTAGATTCTTAATTGGGAATGGAGGACTCAGTACTAACCACAAGGTGCAAATTATAACTTGAATCAAAGTAAGACACATTACAGTCACTCTCTGCTGAAGAGGACCAAACCATTTCATGACATTGTTACCTGGAAGTGTAGCCTTAAAGGCCATTAGAACCACAACAGTTTTCCCAAGGACACAGGAGATACAGAGAACAAAAGTGATGCCAAATGCTGTGTGTCGCAGCATGCAGGACCACTCAGAAGGTGCTCCAATGAATGTTAATGAACATAAAAAACACAGAGTCAGAGAGAAGAGCAGCAGGAAGCTCAGCTCAGAGTTGTTAGCTCTCACAATTGGAGTCGTTCTGTGATGAATGAAAACAGCGACTGCAGTAACTGTCAAAAATGCACCACTAACAGATACAGTAGCCAAAATAATTCCCAGGACTTCTCCAAAGGAAAGAAATTCAACAGGTTTTGGGATGCAGGACTTCCTTTGTGAATCGGGCCAGGACTCTTCAGGACATGAGAAGCAGTCAGGAGAATCTAAGAAAAAAAGATTAGCATATTTTCATGCCTAAGGTTTTGCATGCAAATATGCATTAAAACATTAGATTTAACCTGTGATGTTACTGATCGCTCCTTCAGGACAAGGTATACAATCATAGCAGCAGATGGGTTTTCCTTTCTGTAACACTTTACGAGTTCCTGTAGGACAACTTTGAGAGCACACTGACACTGGTACCTGAAAGAAGCACAGAGAAAATATAGTTTGTTTTGTTTAAACTGATTTCTGTTTAACATTTGGCTCATGCATTTATAACCATTTTTTTTTTCATTTGATAAACCCTTTATATTAGGCTAATTACTTTTGTGCCACCTTCCATCCAGGTCAATTTGCCATTGATATTGAACTGCTGGCCCACAGGTAGTGATGCATCATAGTAGCCAACCGTTACTGGTTCAATAACACCAGTTTCACTTTTCTGCCAATTCACAAGCTCATAGAAAGCTGTGGGATCTCCATTAACATCAAATGACACATGGTAACCATTCCTTGAAAAGTTTACTTTCTTTAATTCACTGAAAACCTGTGATATAAAAAAAGGAATCAATCATTTCTAAAGATAATGTTTTTATAGCTACTCTTTAAACTTAAATGAGGCATCCCCAAAGTCGGTTCTTGAAGGCCACTGTCTTGCAGGTTTTAGAGGTTTCCTTGCTTTGGCACAGCTGATTATGATGACTGCAGTTGAGCAAAGGTCTGCTAATCAGCTTGTAATTAAACTCAACTGTGCTGGAGCATGGAAACCTCTAAAACCTGCAGGACAGCGGCCGTCAAGGACTGACTTTGGGGATGCGTGCCTTAAATAAAAAAAAGAACAATAAAAAAACATCAGAGATTTTATTTTTCTTGACTACGGTATACCTCTTTGGGCTTTAATATAGTATGTTTGTCACACTGAGTATAGCCATTTTTTCCCTCACACACTGCATTGTGAGTGGCATGTGCTATTGCATACACAGCCTTGTATACCATGTTATTAATCCTCAACTGTGATGTTTCAGTGTATGGACTTCTGAGCGTTTTAATATCTTCTGTTCCATCACACAACATTTTGCTCAAATCAGAATCTATAAACAAAGGAAAAGGACAGGCAGTTATATTTACCAACCCACAAAACTGACAGATAATTAAATAAGATAAAATGATAAAATAAAATGCATAAAATATTTTCTAGCAATTTTATAAAAGTATCAGGAAAAGCTTTTTATCTTTGGCAACATATAATGTGACTGTTATGTTTTAGGTTAGTTAGAATTATAAAAAATTCTTCCTATTTTGTGATGAGAAACATCTCCTGTTGTTGATTTTGCTGTGGATTTTTACTTTACATGTGATACTAAGCAGTTAAAAGGGCTACTTATCTCATGTTTCACCTTTACATACCACAACTTTCACTTTTTTATCACCTAAAATCATCAGTTGGTCACTTTCCAACAGCCTATTTCCTGCAAAGATATCAAACCTACCTTCAGTTTTTTTTTTTTTCAAAATGTTTATAAAGTAATTGATTTTTGGTATCATATATATTTTTTCCCGTACAATTTACTCTGAAATGCAGTTTCATGAAATTGATATTTTAAAAATGAACAAGGTAGTGTATTCACTTTCCTTGTAAGTTATGTGAATTGCACACAATTAATATTACATAACTTGCCTTACCTGTACAAATATCATTTAAATATTACTCTTCTATTGAAAAGTGCATTCACATGTACATGTCATTATACTTTTTACAATTTAGTTAAATATATTGAAACATTATCTTTCTTATTACCGGTATATGTTTTTTATAAAATGTCATAACAAAATATGCTCAAAACAAATTCAATACAAAATACTAAGTATGTGCTATGTCTGCAAATCTAAGGACAGAAGATATGAACACTTTCTTACTTTTTGTCAAAGTGCAGTTGAAAGCATCCTCCCAGAACTCAGTCAGCACTGAGGAGGCAGCAACCTCAGAGGGAGAGAGATCGAAAAGAAAGTCTTTTAGCCCTGGGGTCACTGATTGTTGTATGGCAACTCCAATGGCCCCTGCACAGAAACTGAAGGTGAGCAAGTATGGGTCTCCAATCCATCCCTCACTTCCAATCCACTGACGAGGCGGAGGAGGGTCTAGGGCCAGCTCCTCCATGAGGAACTTCATATCTCCTGATGATGCAAACGCCACCACAACAACAGCAGTGGCTCTAAAGAGATATTGGAAAGGATACAACACATCAGAAACCTCACATAAAGATAAAGAAAGATAACAATTGTAAAACATTAGTCATCCAGGAACAATGGTAGGGTTCAATATAATCATTGTATACTTGTAAAATATTTACAAAATATTTTCAGACAAAATCCATCTTTACAAATAACACAAAAAGAAAAATACAACAAAACACCTTCGGATCACATCAGCAACTCTTTTGATCTTGATGTGTGGGTCTGTCCGATGGAAGGCTTCAGAATACTCCACACATATCCCCTCTCTGAGCGCTGCGTCAAGAAAAGATGCCATGCCATAATTTCCATAATCAGAGTCGGAGCGCACTGCACCTATCCAATTCCAGCCAAAGTGTTTCACCAGTTTGGCCAGCCCATCAGCTTGGAACTGGTCACTGGGAATTGTTCTAAAAAACGTTGGGTGCTGCTGCTTGTCTGACAGACAGGCACATGTGGCAAATGGACTCACCTAAATCAATAATTAGAAAAAATTCAATCTTTCAATCAAATATCAATCCAAATTGAATCTCAATAAAAATATACAATAAATATAAATGTATATGTGTGTGTATAGGCAACAGTTTACCAGCGGAATATTGAAAGAACGGAAAATGCGAGAAATGCTGATGGATGGGGTGGACCCAGAGTCTCCGACCACAGCCATAACTCCAGATTGAGAGCAATTTTTACCTGTGTTGAATACAGGTTCCTGGCCATTTAAGAGCTGAAATGCTACCTGAACTGACATAGGTATTGCTAGGCATGAGTCATAGATCTGGTATCCAAGTTTAATGCCGGGCAGCAGCTCTGTGCTGTTATTTATCTCCTCAATGGCAAAGATCATGGTGCGTAGGAAACGCAGTACTCGAGGGTTTACACTGTACAGAAGGATTCAGTTGAGTGCTGTGACACAGTCAGTAAACTTCCAATTATATGCAATAAATTACTGTGACTAAATAAAACAAATATATATGTAAAATGCTACAATTTACTTAACAAAAAAATAGACATTTCAAATTACTACATGCAGCAAATTAAATGCTTACACCAAATTAAAATTATACATGAAATTCAGAAATACTTAAATAGATTAATAGTTTACAAATAGGAACACATATTTTCCACAAAATACAAAATCAAAGCATTTCCATTATTTATCTTGTTTTCACCTGTTGGTCTTACTAACCTCCCTGTGCATCTTGGAGACTTGGGCTTGGTGGTGTAGTTATAAATCACTGAATGAAGTTTAAAGTGGATGGAGAAAACACCTCCAATTACAAAGTCCCCATCCTTTGAGAATGCAGGCACAAGAGGTTTACCCTGCAATATACACTGTACTGAAGAAGCCTCAGCATTAATTCCAGCTGGATCCAGAGGATGTGTGGGATCGGGACTATGTTTCAGGGCATTTACAGAAACACCCAGACTAACCACTGACATCAGTTCATAAAAACTGACTGCTAACCTCAAGCCATTAAAGGCTGTCCAATTCTCCATTATTTAATTGGCTGCATTTGATTATGTGCTTACATATTTATAAAAATCCTCTGTTATATATCAGATGACCAGAGATAAAAGGTCTCCATTAGAGACTTACTGTACCTGCACAAGAAAAAAAAATGCTGCTTTTTTATACACTTACCAACATATAATGCTGCTGTTCTCTTTTAGGTTATCTAGAATTACCAAAAGTATTCGTATTTACAGAGTTATAGAGGGATGTTTAGTACTTTCATAAATGTTGGAGGTCTGCATACATTTTCCTAATTTGGTAGCTTTGCATTTTAAACTGGATAACTACAGATTTTGGTTATCCTTCCGAAACCATCACACTGTAGTATGCTCTGATTTGTGGCCTCTTTTTATGGTAAGAATTAGTGAGTTAAAGGGGAACACAGTTTTTTTTTTTTTTTTTTTTTACATTGGCCCTTGATTTTACGTTATTACATCATGTTCTACTCACCCATATTAGTTTTGTTTCAATTGGAGCTGTTCCAAGGATATTCTGTTTTGTTATATCCAAGTAACGTCTTCCTATGGAGAACGATTTTAAGGCACAAACTAAACTGTTCACAATTGATTCTGTATGGTACGGCAGCATTCATAACATGTAGGCGAATCACTGTCCCCCAGACATCTGCGTTTAAATTTTTTATATTTATATTTTTTTAAAACAAAGCAGAGTGTGTATAACCTCTCTACGCAAAGAATCCTGATCAGAAGAGGGCCATGATGACATCAGCCAAGGGCCCGCTAATGTTCTTGACAAACATGGTGCAGCAGACCTCATCAGATGCTCTTAAAGAAAACACAAACAGAATAGAATAGAACTTTATTGATCTCACAAGAAATAAAGAAATTTACAACAGAGTGGTTACAATTATTGTTGATCAGTTGAAATAACCAACAATAATGCTGTGATCATATCCCTTCAACATCTCCAACAGGAATTCAGAGGAGGCACTGATATAATCGTTATTGTTTTTGGGTGGATGGTAAATTACACCAAACAGTACTGGGTCAGAACAACCTATTTAAACTATTGAAGGAAGTAATCGCAAAGCTAGAAGAAAGAGATTAAATTTACAAAGCGTTGTTTCCAATTACAAACATTTTAATCACCAATGTAGTTCCTCCCCCATGGCTCAAATGTTTCTGAGGAGTCAAAATAATAGCAGCCTGTTGGTGAAATTTCCAATAGAGCAGCTGATTCAGACTTTGCCCAGCCATGTCTCTGTGAGATAGAGAAAGTCTAGATCATAGTAGCTGAAGTACTCCCGGAAAACCAGGCTTATCTTGGTTCGAGTTGGGGTGGGGATGTCACGTTGATGAGGGACCTACAGTAGTTCAGTGGCTTCTGATTCTGTAAATAAGCTCTCCGCTTATTTACAGAGAGCCGTTTAAAATTATTTCACACGCCACTTGGAAAACAAAAATATCCACTGGTTCCAAAACATCAAGACAAAAAATAAAAACACCAGTAACTGCTGCAGAGAATGCCAGAGAACCACTGGATTTCTCTAGATGGTCCATTGGCTTCACTACATATCCTTCACTCTTTTACCACTGTGGTGATGATGCTTCAGCAGCTAATCTGGGATTGGGAAAATTGTGTTGCTCCCGGCTTCAAAGGAAGCAACAATGTTTGCGAGCAACCTTAGATACAGTAATGTTTGGCATTCCTAAACCGATAGGGATTTGATTTCCCTTATGCCGATTGTCAGAATAAAGGTGTTGGATCACAATATTTTTTCTCATTTCTGAAGTCACTTCAGTTCTATACGTTGACAGAAATTTGTAAAATGCATTTGCACAGTATTAAAAATATTTCAAAAAGCTAGTTAACTCTGTTTTCCAAGATTGAAGATGTCTCGCTTCCCATCCAGAAAGCTTTCTGAATTCAAACTGTCTGGATTAGCGTTGAGTTCCAGGCTTTTATAGAAAAGCCCAACACAAGCCTTTTAATGGCTTAGTAAACATGCACAGTGAAGCTGGAAAACAAAAAAATAAATAAATAATAGGAGTCGTTGAGGTCATTATTGGCCTGCAATACCCGATACTGACCCATTTCTCTGAAAAGGCAGTCGTTAAGGGCCATTGTTGGCCTGGCTGATCTGGTGAGATATTTTGTTCCCCTGCATAGCGAAAGGGGTTGAGATGGGATTGGGAAGGAATCAACTGTACCGTTGCGTTGTAGGTTTGTGAGAGGTGAAACCTGAGTCCACCCCCTCTGTTTAAGGTTGTTTTTTCTCTTTAACATAAATGGCTTCCTTCACACCCCTTTCAAACAACCTGTCCTCTTTATCTAAAATGTGAACATTCTGGTCCTCCAATGAATGTCTTTTGTCCTTAAGGTATCTGTGGACAGCAGAATCTTGTCCAGAGGAGGTAGCTCGCCTGTGTAGAGCCATGCCTTTGTGGAGAGGTTTTTTGGTTCCTCCAATATAAAGATCAGAGCACTCCTCACTGCACTGAACTGCATAAACCACTCCGCTCATCTTAGGTTTGGGGTTTGGGGGTTTTGTCTTTAGGATGCACTATCCTCTGTCTAAGGGTCTTGTTAGGTTTGAAATGTACTGGGATTTTGTGTTTGGAGAAAATCCTCAAGTTTTTCAGACTCCAGCAACATATAGGAAGCTGGTGTTTTTGCGTTTAATCTTCTCACTGTTATGCTCTGCTGCTTGTCTTTTGGATTAAAAATAAAAGTATTAAAAATAAATTAACCATTGCAATCTATCACTATTATTTGATTTATGAAGCCTTATATCTCTGAACAATAAGAATAATGAAAAATTATCAAGTTAAACAAATTCAACAAGGATACAGTTTTATCAAAAACAGATATACCTTTGCCAACCCCCAACCACCCCTAATAATTCTTTGGTCCCTCTAAAGTAAAGATAGGATTACCAATACGCTCCATACTTAAAATGAATGATTTCTTTTGAGTGCAAAGTCTCAGGATTTTGGGTCTGAATATAAAAAAAAATGTCTGTGCATGCAAGCGTCTTTTTATAAAACAGAATTAATAAGATAAATTAAGGAATTGTTATTTCTCCTTACTTTTGATATTGTGAAGAAAGGTTTGTAGTGTTGCTACAGCATAGTGAGTTATGTTATACATGTTAAAAATCTTTATACATCTCAAACACTAGCTTTTGTTAGGAATCCAGTTTGTGTGGGTTGTGCTTTTGTTTGTTTTCCCTCCACCACCAGGTGGCGCCTGGTTCCTGTTGCCTTTATTCCCTTCTTCAAATCAAAGACACAAATTTCCCACTGAGCCTGAACTAACTGCAGAACCTCCCCTTCACTTTTCAGTCCCGGTTCAACGGTGTTCAGAGCAGCACTGGACTCCTCTCTACCAACTCACAATAAAACCTGTCAAACTTTTCCCTGGTCTCTCTGTTTGGTTTTCTGCAAAAAATCATGACAGCTTTCTATAATAATCAATTTTCTTGACTTGTTGTGGTGTTAATGACCACTTATGCCTTTCATTGGAAATACCTGTTAATGTAAGTTTTTTAGGCCCATGACATATTCTCCAGTTGATTTGGTAGATTTTTCACAGTCCTTTAACAAATAACTATATCTGGAGATTAAACCACATTGTCAATTGAGCTGTTGGAGGATCTTCACATTTGTCCCACAATAAAATTTTTTGCAGTCCCCAATTTTTAGCCTGTATATAGTTTTAGTTTTAACCATTCTCCCAACTTGTTAAAAAAATATTCTCACACCTTAATGTAGCTTGTACCCTGTTTAGGCTTGGGGGTTCTATTTTTGGTGTAATGTTTAAGGTTAGGTTATCTTTACTTTAACATATAACCGTTTTCCATGTTTGATGTGTTTTCACTATGACTTATGGTAAAGTTAAACTGACCTTTCTATAATTTCTTTTTTAAATTGACATTCGTCTCTTCTGGTTTTAATTCTTTCCAAACTCTCTTTCTAACTCAGTCATTGAACTAATACAAATATTAAACCAAACAGTTATTTTCAAAGATTTTTATTTAAGAAGAGATATTTGACACAAAGTGAAATTACACTGTAAAACTGACTGTAAAACATTTACTGTGGTTTGATTTTTCTTGATTCATATTTATTATTCCACTCTGAGTGCATTAAGAATTATTAGTCAAGAAGGATACCAGCATGACATTTTTTTTTTTCAAATTATACCAGAGAAGGAAACTATGGTTAACACTATGGTTGCCTACTTCAGTTATATCTCACAGTTTAAAAGCTTACGTTAGAGTGAGCAAAGCCATTTTGCATCATTTTTTAGCCCTATATATTATTTTCTCTCCAAATTGATGACATTGTATGATTACATTACATAAAATTGCAATAAATTCATAACATTTTTATATGACATCACATTTAAGTCATTGCCAAATCTTGTTTGTAAACCTTTAAAATATTATTTTTTGTTCATCATGTATTTCTTGGTGTTCTTCTCAGGCTGAAACAAAATAATGAAACATTTGGGGGCAAATATGCACAAAATCAGTCCATAACTGGAGGCCAGAATGGCAAATATCTCCACAGCCACAGTAAATTTTCCAGGTGAGCTGACATATGCTGGGATAAAGGTGATCCAGACGGCACAAAATATCAACATACTGAAGGTTATTAGTTTAGCTTCGTTGAAATTATCAGGTAGTTTTCTAGCAAGAAAAGCTAACACAAAACAAAAAACAGCCAACAGGCCAATGTAGCCAAGCACAGCCCAGAAACCCACAGCAGAACCTAATGCACATTCCAGGAGGATCTTTTCTTTGTATGTGGTTAGATTTTTCACTGGAAAAGGAGGACTCACAACTAGCCACAAGGTACATATTATTATCTGAACTAACGTGAGACACACTACAGTCAGTCTTTGCTGTAGAGGACCGAACCATTTCATTACATTATTTCCTGGAAGTGTAGCTTTAAAGGCCATTAAAACCACCAACGTTTTCCCAAGAACGCAGGAGATACAGAGAACAAAAGTGATGCCAAATGCTGTGTGCCGTAGCATGCAGGACCACTCAGAAGGTGCGCCAATGAAAGTTAATGAACATAAAAAACACAGAGTCAGAGAGAAGAGCAACAGGAAACTAAGTTCAGAATTGTTGGCTCTCACAACTGGAGTTGTCCTATGATAAAAGAAAACAGTTGCTGCTGTAATCGTCAAGCAGGCCCCACTAACAGAGAATACAACCAGGATGATTCCAAGCACTTCGTCAAAAGAAAGAAACTCCACAGGTTTAAGCAAACAAGCATCTTTCTTTGTATTAGGCCAGAATTCTTCATGGCAAAGGAAACAGTCAGGAGAATCTAGAGAAAATACCCACCCAAAAAAAGGATTTTAGTTTGGAAATGTTCCAAAAGACAGATGTGCATAAAAAGAACATGGTCTACCTGTGATATTACTGATCTCTCCCTCAGGACAGAGTATACAATCATAGCAGCAGATGGGCTTTCCTTTCTGCAAAACCTTGCGACTTCCTGGAGGACAACTTTGAGAGCACACTGACACTGGTACCTGTAGGAAAGACAATATCAAAATATTAGCTCAACTACTGTTGCACTCAACAAGTCATTTTTTGCAGTTCTTATCATTAGGTTCCTTACTTGTGTGCCACCATCTAGCCAGGTTAAGTTCCTGTTTATACGGAACTGCTCTCCCATTGGCAGTGATGCATCGTAGTACCCCACTGTAACCAGCTCCATAATTCCACTATCACTTTTCTGCCAGTTTACAAGCTCATAAAAAGCCACAGGGTCACCTTTACTATCAAAAGAGACATGATATCCATTTCTGGTGAAGTTGACCTTCTTTAATTCAGTAAAAACCTGTGTGTTAAGAAAGAAACACACTGGTAAAATAATTAATAGCCTTACAGATACAATCAAAAGTTGTCAGATTCACTTATTACTTAAACTGACATGTTTAGGCTCCAGGTTGAAGTATTTGTCACAGTAAATGGTTGATTTGTTCCCCATACATACTGCACTATGAATGGCATAAGCTATTGCATAAACAGCCTTATAAACCATATTAGTCGCCCTTAACTGCGATGTTTCAGTGTAAGGATTCTTAAGCCGTTTAATATCTTCAGTTCCATCACATTCTCGTTTGTTCAGATCTGCATCTAAAAACAAAAACATCTAACTTTGAAAGATATTTTGCACACACATGGTAACATATATCTTTTATCACAAATCTTTAAGAATTCAGAGGTTAAACATTCAATCTAGAATATGTCAAATATTGCATTTCACATATACCTGTGACATCTTAGCAAACACTAAATGGCAAAAATACTCACCGATCAATTGTACACAGATTAAGACTACTTCACTGCTTTTATAAATTAAAATTTTAATTTATTATTGAAAGTACACTCGCTTAGAAATGTAATTGCAATATCTTTCTTTATAAAAATGCATAGTATGAAGTGATAAAACAATTAAATGACTGAATGAAATTTTGATATATTTATTGTTGCATGTTTTTTAAAAGAAAAAAAAATCTCACTTTCTGTCAAACTGCACTCAAAAGCCTCCTCCCAGAATTCAGTCAACACTGAGGAGCTAGTGACTTTAGAGGGAGAGAGATCCAGAAGAAAGTCTCTCAAACCCGGGATCACAGATTGCTGAATAGCAACTCCAATGGCCCCTCTGCAGAAACTGAAGCTCATCAAGTGTGGATCAGTAACCCAACCCTCACTTCCAATCCACTGACGAGGTGGAGGAGGGTCCCGGGCCAGCTCCTCCAACAAAACCTTCATATCACCAGATGCAGCAAATGACACAACAACAATGGCTGTTGACCTGTGTTTATAACAAGAATTTTTTATATCTTAAATATATGAATATATATGCGCAATTTCAAGCTTATTCAAAAATATAGATTTCAGAGCTGGGTATCTGTGTTTCAGTTAAACTAATATTAAGAGAATGGCAGAAGACCAGAATGTCATATTATATTTCTAATCTGGCTATAAAGAAAGTCTTCAAATGTGCAAAAGCAGAAATTAACCAACCTTCGAATCATATCAGCAACTCTTTTTATCTTGTAGGGGGCATCGGTCCGATAGAAGGCTTCAGAATACTCCACACATATCCCCTCTCTGAGCGCTGCGTCAAGAAAAGATGCCATGCCATAATTTCCATAGTCAGAGTTGGAGCGCACTGCACCTATCCAAGTCCAGCCAAAGTGTTTCACCAGTTTGGCCAGCCCATCAGCTTGGAACTGGTCACTGGGAATTGTTCTGAAAAATGTTGGGTGTTGCTGCTTATCTGACAGACAGGCACATGTGGCAAATGGACTCACCTAAATCAATAAAATAAAAATAAAAAAGTTCTTTTGTAAAAAATAAGAAAACAGTGCTGGCTCAGACACAATAACATTTCTTTCCTACCAGGGGGATGCCAAAGGACCGGAAGATGCGCGAAATGCTGATTGATGGGGTGGATCCAGAATCACCAACAGCAGCCATCACCACTCCAGACTGAGAACAGTTACTGTTCTTGTAATATACAGGGTCCTGGCCATTAGACAGTTGAAATGCAATGTGTGCAGACACTGGAACTGCTATGCAGGAATCATAAATCTCATATCCAAGTTTGATGCCAGGCAGTAGCTTAGAGCTATTATTTATCTCATCAATTGCAAAGATCATGGTACGAGAGAAGCGCAGAACTCGAGTGTTTAAGCTGCACAAAATCAGAGTTTGTATTTTCAAAGAAAGAAGAAAACCTCACATCAAATACTAAATGGATAAACAGAGTTCACCGTAAAAAGGAAAGCAGCAACTCAAAACATTTAACAGTTGGTAACATAATTCATTTGTAGTTTCACTACCATCAACAGCACACACACACACACACACATAGTATTATATGATAATTTTTGCAAAGGATTCCAATTAAAGAATACTGATTCACAATATTTTAGAAATTGTGACTACATCTTTCTGTATATTGGATCCTGTTTTTTGTAAGTCATGGAAATGCAGTATAAGAGATGATGATAACAGAAAAGCCAATTTATCCCATTATAGGTCTAAACAAATAGCAAAAGCTACAGCCAAATCTTCACATTTGTATTTGTTCCCCAACACAGATGTTTTCTCCCTCTTTATACTAACCTCCCTGTGCATCTTGGAGGCTCAGGCTTGGTTGTGTAGTTATAAATAACTGTATAAAGTTTGTAATGTATGGAGAAAATGCCTCCAATAACAAAGTCTCCATCCTGTGAGAATGCAGGCACACGAGGGGTGCCTTGTAGGGTACACCGCACTGATGAAGGGTTAGCACTGAGACCAGCCCGAGACAGAGGAAATGTAGGCGCTGTCCTCTGTTGCAGGCTATTAAAAGAGACACCAGGACAAACCACTGACATCAGCTCCAACAAAATGGCTGTGAATCTCAGGGCACTAAAAGCAGCCCAGATCTCCATTCCTCAAGGGTCTGTAGAAGTGTGTGCATGTTTTACAGGTTTTTAAACCTTCTCTATTACATGTCAGGTGATCATTTATCTCAAAATAGGACACTCTCATCTGTTTTCTTCTATGATTCCTACCTCACCTTTTACAATTCCACATTAAATATTTTATGTTTTTCTTTTACTCATTTGTTTCACAAGTAAGACTTGCACATTTTACAGGCGCTGGTCATAAAATCAGGATACCATAAAAAGTTTATCGTTTTTCAGTAATTCCATTCAGGGAAACCAAAAAAGGAAATTAGTTTATTAAAAGGTCATGCTTTAGTGTCTTGCCCTTCCAATCACATGAATAGGGAGGCAAAGGGTAAGATAAAATTCAAGAAAAAAAGTGCACACGCAACTGTGATACTCGCACTCTGGAGAGGATTGTGAAAAATCACCACTGAAAAGTGGACTGCAGCTGGCAACAGTGCTTCAATGACTGCCATGCACAGATGTATGCAAGACATGGGTGTCAGAAGTCGCATTAATTGTGTCAAGCCACTCTTGAATCAGATACAGAATCAGAGGTTTCTCACCAGGGCTAAGAATTAAGTTGGTGGAGTGGCGGCCTACTGGTTAGTAGGGGTGGAACGGTTTATGAGCTACTTTTTCTCATAAGCGAAGCGTGTTCACTCCAGGACAGCAGGTGGCGATACTGTGACCAAAGGCAACCACCAGTAGTAAACAAGAAGAAGAAGCAAAGCAGCGTAGCCGAGTGAAACAGAAAAAAAATCAGTTGTTGTGGAGAATTGTGTGGGTATGGCGAGTGGGGAAAAACAGGAGCACTTTATAGGTCTGCTGTATGGGACCACTTTACATTCAGAGTGACCTACGATGAAGGCGGAAAGAAAGTCGTGGATAAAAGTGCAACAGTGTGCAAGCATTGACCAACACGTATTGTGTATGCTAAAAGCAACATGACCAACATGTCAGCTCACCTGCAGAGAAATCATCCCAGTGAGACAGTTGGCAGTGCAAGGAGGAGAGGGAAAGAGTCGACAGTAAAACTTTAATTCCCAGCAGCTTTTAAACAGACATACGATGATGAGTCAGAAAGGGCGAAATGCATAACTAAAGGAGTGGGATATTTCATCGCCAAAGATATGCAGCCTTATTCTGTAGTGGAGGATTCCGTTCAATGATTAAAGCACTGGAGCCACGATATAAAATCCCCTCCCGCAAACACTTCAGCAACACGCTAATTCCCGCACTTTATGAAGAGACCCGACAAAGAATTGTGAAAGAGTTGTCTGACACGGCCTCTGTAGCGCTAACTAGTGATGGATGGACCTCCAGAGCTACTGAAAGTTTCCTGACTGTGACTGTCCATTTCAGTACCTCAGAATGGGAGATGAAAAGCTCAGTTTTATAGACACGCCCCTTTTATGAGAGCCATACTAGCAAGCATCTCTCTGACGCACTGACAGAAGCAGTGACAGAATGGAAGTTGCACAGGGGCAGCAGCAAAATCCCTGTTACTACAGACAATGCAAAAAATATAGTGAATGCAGTAAATGCAACAGCTGGACTGGGGCCACAAATTGGCTGCTTTGCACATACTGTTAATCTTGCAGCCAAGAATGCAGTCTCAATAAGTCAGGTATCCCGGCCCCTGGGGAAGATGAGGAAAGTGGTGACATTTTTCCATCGGAGCCCACTACTAACAAACTTCCTAGCAGACATGACCCTGAATCTGCTGCGACTGCAAACTTTCTTACTTTCTTTTTCTTTTAATTTCTTCTTTCTTTTTTGTGGGCGTTAAACAGCAGCTAGGTTAATGCCACGATCAAAGACATCTTTTTATGCAGGCCAGGTGCCTTGTTACCCCCTTAAGGACACTGGCTTGTGCATAATTTCATGGCCATTACACGATTGTGCGTTATGAACACGTTAGGCTGTCGTTGGATACAAGTTCTGGACTCATAATGAATACTCTTTTTATACGCCCAAAATTCCGGTGTTTTACGAGATTCTGGGACGTCAGGCATATGTTAAATCGGCAAGGTGAAGGGGCCCTAAGTCTGTGGTCAAAATGTTTTTTTCTTCTTTACTACCTGCTTTTATGATGTTTCCCTTCTTCTTTATTGTTTAACCCTTGCAAAGCACTTTAATTTGTATTTGTACTGAATTATATGGAGCTAAATTGGGGCTATAAAATTAGTTTGAACAAAAAAAAAGATACAAATTTAAACAAAGTTTATTCTTAAAAGAAAAAAAAATATTTCTAGCTTGAAGATTCTACTGCTTATTCCATCAGGGTCATTGTTGGGGCTGGTGCCTATCTCTGGCAGACTCTCAGCAAAAGGCAAGGTACACCCTGGACATTCCTCCAGCAATTACAGTTATAAACATTTCACAGATAAACATTGGATTTACCCTCGATTTGAATGATTTATCAATTTGCTACATACTTCCATTTCTAGTTATGTAATGTATTCTTGACCTTCCAGTAAGATTACACAATCAAGGGCACCACATACACGCAGGAACATACAACGATGCACAGACACACTCACTCACACCTAAAGACAATTTAGAGAAGACAATTAACCTAACAGTAATGTTTTTGGAATGTGGGAGGGAATCAGAGCACCCAGATAATACCCACGCAAACTCCATACAGAACGATAACAGACCAGGTATCAAACCTGCAACCTTTTTGCTGCAAGGTAACAGTGCTACCCAGTGCCCAGCTGTGCAGCCAGAAAAACATTTAAATCTGAATTAACAAGTTTTTTTGTTTTTTTTTCAAAATTGCTGGGATTTTTTTAAAACTCACAGATTTTCTTTTTTTTTTTTCATCTTCAAACGTATTGTTCTTTTTTGGCATGAGCATGTAGGGTGGGGCCTCAGTTGACAGAGTTGAATAATGTCTCAACAGCTCAAAACAGAGGCCCAATTTCAAACCGGCCCCTAAACACTAAGCATTAACCCTCTGTTTGCCCGCTACCATGCAGGGTCCACCACATTAAGTGCCATCCCAAACCACGTAGTGGTTAAGGCTAGTGGACAGTCAGGCCCTTCAATAGCTAGTCTGCACAAGTGAAGGCTAATTGGAATTTGGCAGCAGGTGTAACAGCGACCTAATGGTGGAGGAAACATGTTCCTCCAATGTAAGGTCCCCTGGCTTCCTGCATCTTCTTCATGCTGACAGAAAATCACAAGCTAGGTATATGAAAAAATGTAACTTATTCCAAAAGGGAAGATCCTCTTTGAAATAGTTTTATCTGACTGTATACATTTGTTTTTAAGAAAAGGGCAAATATTTGATAATATGTCAGTGACATGGGGTGTCACTGTGTTGCCATAGCAATGACTGCCTTCCTTTTCCATTAGAGAGAATAAGCCATCCCATTCTCGTTTAAATGTTCATGTTGGAGATTTCCCACGCTCGCATGCAATATCATCCATTGCCTCTGCTCAGCTCCTGTGCGCTATATGTTGCTAAAATTTACACACTATACTGTAGTTTTAAGTCTGAATTCACTGCCAGCAGCCAGGCCTTAATGTTTTACAACTTTTCAGTCAAAGCTGCCCGTCACTCATTTAAAAAAATAACTAACATCTTGATTGAAAGTGCCAAGGGCAACTCAGCATTAAAGACGGCTACAGAGACTGGAGTTAGAGATCAAACATGAAAAAGATTTGAATTACTGGCCTATATTTATTTAAAGAGCACAGAGAGTAATAATGGCACAGGTCATATATATGCCAAAATTGAAAAATGAAATTTTATCTAAATACCAGCATTGTTGAGTTAAATCAAATGTTAAAAAAGAGCTTAGAACAATTTTTAAATAAAAGTTTTATTTAATTTTGTTTGTCATATCATTGGCTATTTGTCAAAAAGGCGACAACAGGTTAAATTAGAAGTCATAGAATTGCAACACAATAAAAAGATATACTTAGATTTTGCCCCTGCTAATAAGGAAGGATTTCAACATTTTTGACAACATTAGTAAACAAGTGTACCTGACATCAACTTTATTCCATCAATTATTTTGTAAAAAACCTAAATTAATTTTTATTCATTACATGTTTTTTTGTGTTCTTTTCTGGTTGAAATAATATGATGAAACACTTTGGAGCAAATATACACAGTATCAGTCCAAAACTGGAGGCCAAAATGGCAAATATCTCCACTGCAACAGTAAATTTTCCAGGAGAGCTGACATATGCTGGGATGAAGGTGATCCAGACTGAACAGAATATCAACATGCTGAAGGTGATCAGCTTGGCTTCATTGAAATTATCAGGTAGTTTCCGAGCAAGAACTGCTAACACAAAGCAAAAAACAGCAAGTAGGCCGATGTAGCCAAGCACAGCCCAGAAACCAACAGCAGAGCCTAATGCACATTCCAGGAGGATCTTTTCCTTGTAAGTGGAAAGATTTTTTACTGGGAAGGGAGGACTTACAACCAACCACACAGTGCATATTATTACTTGAATAAATGTAAAAGACACTACAGTTAATCTTTGTTGTGGAGGACCAAACCATTTCATTACATTGTGCCCTGGGAGTGTTGCTTTAAAAGCCATTAAAACAACTATAGTTTTGCCAAGAACACAGGAGATACAGAGAACAAAGGTGATGCCAAACGCTGTGTGCCGCAGCATGCAGGACCACTCAGAAGGTGCTCCAATGAAAGTTAAGGAACATAAGAAGCACAGGGTCAGAGAGAAGAGCAGCAGGAAGCTCAGCTCAGAGTTGTTAGCTCTGACAATTGGGGTCGTTCTGTGACGAAAGAAAACCACTGCTGTTATGATGGCCAGGGAGGCCCCACTAACAGAGAATGCAGCCAGGATTATTGATAGAATTTCCTTAAAAGAAAGAAACTCTACTGGTTTGGGTAAACAAGCATCTTTCTTTGCATTTGACCAGAACTCCCTGGGGCATGGGTAGCAATCTGGTGAATCTGAAAATCAAGTCAAAATGGTCTGTTATTACTTAAATATTTGATGATTCAGGTCTACCAAAAAAAGTACATTATACTCTACCTGTAATATTACTGATTTCTCCATCAGGACATGGTATACAGTTATAGCAGCAGATGGGTTTTCCTTTCTGCAACACTTTACGAGTCCCTGGAGGACAACTCTCTGAGCAAACTGACACTGGTACCTGTAAGACAAATAATGTCAGTGTACTCTACAAATTCAACCACTGCTATGGCTATGGCTCATAAACTTACTTGTGATCTACCCTGCATCCAAGTTATTTTTCTGTTTATATGGAACTGCTGGCCCATTGGCAGGGTTGCATCATAATAACCCACTGTTACTACCTCAGTACTTCCACTCTCTGTTACTTGCCAGTTAACCACCTCATATGCAGCTACAGGTTCCCCATTAGCATCAAAGGATACATGATAACCATTTTGAGAAAAATTTACCTTCTTTAATTCTGAATAAATCTAAAAAACAAAGAAAAAATAGCAAAAATTTGTTGAATTGCTTTACTAGAGTTAGCAATGAAATAAAAACTCTTAGTTTTGTTTTATTTGGACTTACCTGCTTTGCATTCAGTTTGAGGAGTTTGTCACACTTAGTAGTGACATTTTTTTCTTGACAGAGTGCATTGTGAAAGGCATGTGCTATTGCATAAGCAGCCTTATACACCATATTAGTTACTCTTAGTTGGGATGTTTCAGTGTAAGGGTTTTCCAGCCTTTTTATATCTTGAGTTCCATCACACAATTTTTTGCTTCTAACAGAACCTACTGTAAAGATACAAATAATTATTTATTTTCAAATGATACACATGATGTTCCACAATTTAACCTAACTGAAGCATCAATTACACTGTGTTATTTTCTGAAAAAAAATAAAAACATAAAAATCAGAACAGATATAACTGTAAATACCAGTACCTGTATTAATCATAGAGATATTTTGTGTCTGGTCATATAGCAGCTATGGACTTTGTAATTATATGAAATAATATCTGAAAACGCCTCAGGAAAGTGTTCTCACTTTTTCTTAAGCTGCAGTTGAAAGCATCCTCCCAGAACTCGCTAAGTAGAGGGGAGGCAGCCACTTCAGAAGGAGAGAGATCCAGAAGAAAGTCGCTCAGACCTGGGATGACAGACTGTGGGATAGCAACTCCAATGGCTCCTGCACAGAAACTGTACTTTACCATGAAGGTATCAGTCACCCAGGACTCGCTGCCAATCCACTGGCGAGATGGTGGAGGATCCTGAGCCAGTTCCTCCAACAGGACCCTCATATCTCCAGAGGCAATAAATGCCACAATAACCATAGCAGTTGACCTGTGAGATCATGAAAATATTAAATAATTTACCCAACCCTTCTACATCATATGCAGCCTACTGTACACTTTAGGCATGCATAAGAGTATTGGCACATTAAACCCTAATCTTTGGGTCTCCCTTACATGTTTCAAAATACTGTTTAGACAAAAAAACATCACCTTTGTATTAATTTCAGAGGGGCAAAATATTTTTGTGAAAGGGTAATCACACAAACAAAATCAGATAAATGGAACAACAGAGACCTGCGGATTGCATTGGCGACTCTTTGGATCTTCCTGCTTGGGTCAGTCCGAAAGAAGGATTCAAGGTACTCCACACAGATACCCTCTCTGAGAGCTACATTAAGAAAAGATGCCATTCCACTATTTCCATAATCAGAATCTGAGTTGACAGCTCCTATCCAAGTCCATCCAAAGTATTTTACCAGCTTGGCCAATGCATCAGCTTGAAACTGGTCACTTGGAATCGTTCTGAAGAAATTTGGGTACAAATGCTTATCTGAAAGACAAGCACAAGTGGCGTAGTGGCTCACCTAAAACAAAAGATTACACAGAATGATTTTTCTTTAGCAAGGGGAATAATACATTTTTTGGAACATTAACTTCAATTAATTGACTATTTACCTGAGGAATGTTAAAAGATGCCAGTATCTGTGACATGCTAATGGATGGTGTTGATCCAGATTCACCAACAGTAGCCATTACCACACCAGATGGAGAACAGTTTACGCCTTTGTAAAACATAAGGTCATGTCCATTTGTCAGTTGAAATGCCACATGCACAGCCACAGGCACAGAGGCACATGAATCATAGATCTGATAACCAAGTTTTATGCTGGGCAGCAAATCTGTGCGGTTATTTATCTCTTCAATGGCGAAGATCATTGAACGGGAGAAGCGCAATTCCCGAGCATCAATGCTTGCAGGGAAAAAAAACAACTTTAAAACAAAATACAAATACAAGACCTTTCCTGCAATAAAAATGTGTTTTTCATTTACTGCAATGCATAAGGGATTCTGATCTGTTAACCAAATCAGGGGTCAAAATGTTTCCAAAAGCATAGAATTAGACATCAATACAAATCTTAGGGAAAATTTCAGTGTGATGCCTAGTAAAAGTCAACATTTAAATTACCATGTTAAGCATATAGTTTGAGTACCAAACTGGTAGTCAACCAACATACATTTTTGTTAAGGCAAGAAAACCCTCTAATAGCTTAT
>NW_015150457.1:727603-728416 GCF_000732505.1 Cyprinodon variegatus | reverse complement strand
TGGTTGCATGGCTGTTTCATTGCATATTGAAATTGGTCAGAATAATACATTAATGATTATAATTGATTAACAATTTAAATGAATGGTATTCATAATCAAATTAAGTTTAATTGCTTAAAGCCCTTTTTCTTAGTTTGTGTCCTGTCTTGTTCCTGTTTCTGGTATGATACAATTACTTTGTCTTTGTACTCAGACCTCGGTAGGAAACATAGCACTTAATATTGATACATATGAATGAACAGGAGCAAAGAATAGGGCTGTTTTCCCCCTAGGCCTGAAACTGGTGGTGGAGAGGAGATAGATTAAGTTGGTCAGTCTGTAGACTGCTGGTTGGCGAGATGGTATGCTGAGCTTAATGGGGAGATCCAGTGGATTGCGTGGGCTGATTCTAGAGCTTCACTCAGGGACCTGGAAAATGGAAGTCCAGTTGGATAACACAGGTTGAGAGAACCTGTACATGATAAGCAAGCATGAAGCGACAGTGGAGAGGAAAAACTCCCCATTGGGAAGAAACCTCTGGCAGAACCAGGCTCAACATGGCGGTGTTCTGCCGGACCGGTTAAGATGAGACAGGGAACACAGTAAAAGTCCAGGAGGAATGACACTTTAATGAAGCTTTTGCTTCAAAGGTGGAGGAGAGGCTGGATGCGGGTTGAAATTGTGGGCCCCCTTCTGTCCTGGGCCTGGGACAATTGGCCTGTTTGTCCCCCCCTGTCAGCGGACATGGTTACAATCATAGTGCGAATGATTGACAGGTCGAGTCACGGAAGTGATGTCATTTAAAACTTCCTAAGAGAAGGTGGAGGTGAAAGG
>NW_015150457.1:688452-727040 GCF_000732505.1 Cyprinodon variegatus | reverse complement strand
AATATAATATAGCATACTTTTTCTAGATGTTTGTTCATTTGCACAGTTGCTCTAAACACATTCTCAGAAAATGAATAGTTTTTATAAATTAACTAACAGCTTATCCATTATTAAACTGCTACATTACTTTTTTTTTAGCTTTGTGACACTATATTGGACCATGCAAAATACAGATTTGCTTTAACAAAGCCTCAGAAAGGGGAAATGTATATACAAAAAGTAAACCTGTACATGAATGAAATTATGTTTTTGATTTTATTAAGAGTTTTTATAATGTTGTTTTTTGTTGATGGCATTCATATAAATAAACTGGTGTGATAACTTTTTATACATTTGATTGGTTTTTGGTATCCGTCTATTTTGAATTTGTGGCTCCCACTGGAGAAAACTGAACCAGTCACCACTGGTTTCTGGTCCTCTCAATTAGTTGCGGAGCAGTTTCTCTACCTCTTAGTTTGTTAATTTTTTGTTTATTGATATGACACACAAGGACACTGCTCATCTAGGACTTTGTCAAATCTTAAAATTCTGACTCACATATTTCAGGACATTTCAGTATATTGGACCATAATTGTCTTAAATCTTAAAATCCTGACTCACACACATACACTGTGAAGCACTGTTCAACGTCAGCTACAAGTCTCCCATCAGTTATTCAAAATATTAGCAGTCTATACTATTTGTTCTTTTAAAAGCGGCTTAGGAAAATACCTTCATGTAAGTATTGGATTAAGATGTAATAATAGTTGAAAAACTGCAGGAGATAGAGAGCACAGATACACATCTGTGGTTCTAGACAGGGACTAGTGTCCATTTAAAGCTGGTTTTCTTATGGCCCCTGCACTGAAGTTATAATATTCAATTAAGTTTTGTAATATGATATGTGCTGGAACAGAAACTAAGTTATATTGGAATCAGGAACATTTTTGGTGTTTTGGAAAAGAATTAGTGCCTGTTACATAAAAACCTCCTCATTTGCTCCAGAACCACCCTCATACACCATAATGCTCTCATTTCTTATTAAGCACATTGTGATCAATTGTGTCAATTGCTTTTTTAGATCAACAAATATACCAAATTTTTTCTATCTATGGAGCTGCTGACTTCCTATAAATTCATGAAGTAGGCCAATGGTTTGTGAATTGGTGTTTAATCTATGGTTATGTATAAGGCATCATTTTGTAGTTTCATGTTGCTGTGACAAGAGGGGCTACAGATATAAGTCTTGAAAGTTATCCTTTAGAGCGTCCTTTGTGAATAGTCTGACAGGCCTGCAACCACATTACCTTATTACCTTATTACCCTAATCTAAACACAGATAATCCATTGAATAGAAATAATAGCAATTATGTGAAGAGCTTGTCTGAGACTTAACGGTAATGTTGTGCCAATTTATAATCAAAAAGAACAAGCTCAAAGTTCAGTTCAGTTCACGTTCATGTTCATAGTTCGT
The DNA here is from genome assembly GCF_000732505.1 of Cyprinodon variegatus. Lineage (NCBI taxonomy): Eukaryota > Metazoa > Chordata > Actinopteri > Cyprinodontiformes > Cyprinodontidae > Cyprinodon > Cyprinodon variegatus. The sequence continues at coordinate 725,587 of NW_015150457.1, read as the reverse complement.
TTTTTTGAAAAAATGAACTAAGTTAATAAAATTATAAGTGAACTAGTTCAAGACCATTTGGTAAATCAGGCCAAAATCCATCACGATAGACTATAATATGTAGAAAGAAATGGAAAATGCTCAATGCAGTAAGGTATACAGTATGTGCAATCAAGCACAAATTACACGGAACTTCAGAAACATAAAGGTGCACTCAGGTTCAGCTGAAAAGATCTGTATGAAAAAGGACTTCTTACATTCCTCATTCAGTAGCCGATATTTCCCAAGATATTGGCTACTGCAATCGCTTTATGTGTTAATTTTAATTTTAAGTCGAAGTATTCCTATATTGGTTCATAAAACTCTGCCAAGCACTCTGCAAAACTGGCATCAGAAATACCAGTAGATGAGTCTAAATCGCACAAACTAGTACTAGCAGTAAACATGCTGGGCTGTCATGCTGTTAGCCGTAAAACATGATGTTATCCAATGAAAAATGTGTTGTTTTCAAATGAGCGTGAATGTGAGATGTGCACGTTGCTCGTTATTCTTAGAGTGAACGTTGCCCTTGTTCACGTTCAGTACTTCAAAACTGATTAGTTCAGTTCACTGTTTACCAAAAATATGAACATATTCAGTGAAGGCCCTTCAGTGAAAGCATTCAAGCATAACACTACTTGAAGATATGTGTATATGTGAAAGGGTTAATTGTTTGCCCGAGGACACAAATTCATGTTTTATCACCTTATCATGATGAACCAATCAGTTTTTTTTATTATTATATAGGTTAAAAGTTATATATGTTTAAAAAATATGAGGCAAAAAAACAAAAAGTAAACTGCTGAAGTTTTTCATTTTATTTGTCCTTTAAGCTGATGTACAGGTGATTTTCCAATAAGTCACAATTAAACAAAGTATCAATGGTATAATTACTTTCAATGAGTATAGCTGTGTGTTAATAGTTAGTATAGATAAATAATGTTTAAAAATAAAAGTTGACTTCAAAGAATAGACCAGTTTCAGATTTATTGTGTTGTCAATAAAGTACAATCAATATTTGTTCATTAGATGTTTTTTTGTGTTCTTCTCTGGCTGATACAAAATTATGAAACACTTTGGAGCAAATATACACAGCATCAGGCCAAAGCTAGACGACAGAATGGCAAATATCTCCACAGCCACTGTATATTTTCCAGGAGAGCTGACATATGCTGGGATGAAGGTGATCCAGACTGCACAGAATATTAACATGCTGAAGGTGATCAGTTTGGCTTCATTGAAATTATCAGGTAGTTTCCGAGCTAGAGCAGCTAAAACAAAACAAAAAACTGCCAGCAAGCCGATGTAGCCAAGCACAGCCCAGAAACCAACAGCAGAGCCTAATGCACATTCCAGGATGATCTTCTCCTTGTAGGTGTGCAGATTTTTCATTGGGAAGGGAGGACTTACAACCAACCATATTGTACATATTATGACTTGAATAAAGGTAACGCCTGCTACAGTCAATCTTTGCTGTGGAGGACCAAACCATTTCATGGTGTTATTACCTGGAAGTGTAGCTTTAAATGCCATCAAAACAACTATAGTTTTCCCAAGAACACAGGAGATACAGAGAACAAAGGTGATGCCAAATGCTGTGTGCCGGAGCACACAGGACCACTCAGAAGGTGCTCCAATAAAAGTTAATGAACATAAGAAGCACAGAGTCAGAGAGAAGAGGAGTAGGAAGCTTAGTTCAGAGTTGTTAGCTCTGACAATTGGAGTTGTCCTGTAATGAAAGAAAACCACTGTTGTGATAATGGCCATGCAGGCCCCACTAACTGAAAACGCAGCCAGAATGACTGACAGTAAATCATCAAATGAAAGAAATTCTACTTGTTTGGGGAAACATTCATCATTTCCTGCATTAGGCCAGAATTCTTTGGAACATGGGATGCATTCCAGGGAATCTGAAAAAGAAAAAAAAAGATCAGTCATAAAGGGATGTTTGTATCTAAAATATTTGATGATAGAAATAAACACATAATCAGGGTCACCTGTCATATTGCTAATCTCTCCCTCTGCACATGGTATACAATCATAGCAGCAGATGGGCTTTCCTTTCTGCAACACTTTGCGAGTCCCTGGAGCACAACTCTTGGAGCAAACTGACACCGGTACCTGAAACAGAAATATAAAATGGAAAGTGTAGGTTTACAGCACTGCTGTTTTCAAACAGATGAGGAAGTTGCTGTTACCTGACTGCCTCCATCGAACCAGGATAAGTTCCTGTTAATATGAAACTCCTGGCCTTTTGGCAGTGATGCATCATAGTACCCTACATTTACCGGCTCAATAATCCCACTGTCACTTATCTGCCAGTTGACAACGTCATAAGCAGCCACAGGGTCTCCATTAGCATCAAAAGACACATGGTAACCATTGCGGGTAAAGTTGACTTTCTTTAGTTCAGTAAAAGTCTGAAAATTATTTTTTAAATTAGTAAAGAGAAGTAACCCATCTTAAATAATAAGTAAGTTATTTAACTGATTCTAGGAAAATAAAAATAGACTATGTTTTATTAAAACTCACCTGAATCAAGTCTAGCTTTGTTTGTTTTTTACAGTGAATGGTGAAATTGGTTTTGTAACACACTGCATTGTGAATAGCATGTGCTATGGCATAAACAGCCTTGTAAACCATATTAGTAATTCTGAATGTCGACATTTCAGTATATGGGACTTTAATTTTCTTTAAGTCTTCAGTTCCCTGACATAGCTTCTTTTTTGAGGAGGCTGCTGAAAATAAGCAAAGGATTACAGATTGTTTAATCCATTCATGTTACAACACTAAAAATTTATCACATCAGTTACATTTCTTAAAATTAGGCAAAATATAGATCTATTATACTCTGATGTGAGTAACATTAAAATATATTGTAAATTAGCTGTTTACATAAATACAGCCAAAGCTCATATCTATTTTTATAAGTTGTATCTGAAACTGCTTTCTGCCTAAAGGATTTGATCAAACTGGGAATGTTTAAAAGAAAAGCCAAATCAAGCTAGCAAATTATCACAACCAGTTCTTACATTTTGTCCAACTGCAGCTGAATACATCCTCCCAGAACTCAGTCAGCACTGAGGAGGCAGCTACTTTAGACGGTGAGAGATTCAGAAGGAAGTCTCCAAAGCCAGGAATGACAGATTGTTGAATAGCAACTCCGATAGCCCCTGCACAGAAGCTGAACCTCATCAGTTGACGGTCTGTTACCCAGCCCTCGCTTCCAATCCACTGACGAGGTGGAGGATGATTGTGGTTTAACTCCTCTAACAGGAATTTCATATCACCAGCAGCTGTAAATGCCACTACCACTACTGATGTTGATCTGAAGAGAAATGCAAAAATGGATAAAACTGTTTTACTTTTCTTTCACATACGGCAGTTCTGTTTGCATAAAAACCTTTTTCCAACGATTACAGAAACAGTTCTGAATTGATCACAGCAGTATCGAAACAAAGTAAAAAAAAAATAAAAAAAAAACCACAAACCTGCGGATAACATCAGCTACAATTCGTATTTTGTATGGATCAGTTCGATAGAACGATTCAATGTATTCTACACAGATCCCTTCTCTATGCGCTGCTTCAAGAAAAGACGCCATGCCATTTCTTCCATAATCTGAGTCTGAGTGGATAGCTCCTATCCACGACCAACCAAAATGTTTCACCAGTTTGGCCATTGCATTAGCTTGATAGTGGTCACTGGGAATTGTTCTAAAGAAAGTCGGGTACTCTCGTTTATCTGACAGGCATGCACAAGTGGCAAAGTGGCTCACCTAATATGAGAGTAAAAAAAAAACAATGGATCTTATCTCTTAAAGCTATCCTACAGATGTCTTACAGATAATATTGAACTTACCAGAGGAATGTTAAAGGGACCAAAGATCCGTGAGATGCTGATGGATGGTGTAGATCCAGACTCACCAATAACACCCATCACCAAACCTGACTTAGAACAGTTATTGCCTGTTTGAAACACAGGGTCCTGTCCATTTGATAGCTGGAGGGCCACATGCATGGACATAGGCACAGAAGCACACGAGTCGTGGATCTGATACCCTAGTCTAATCCCAGGCAGTAGCTCTGTGCTGTTGTTTATCTCCTCAATAGCAAAGATCATTGCACGACAGAAGCGCAGTTCACGACTGTTGATACTGCATACAGACAGAGATTTTTTATGAGTTTGCATTTTCACAAACAAGATTCCATTTGAAAAAGAAAACACAGAAATTCTGAAGTTGAAATTATGTTAAAACATTATCAAGTGTATTTATATAATCCCATTTTTTTAATACCTATTTACGAAAATAATTGTTTTTTGATGTCAAATTAGATTTGATCTCATCCAAATATTTAATAAAATACCCTTGTATAAATCATTAATTCTACCTTGTAGCAAAATTCTTCATATTACAAGTCAAAATCTGAGTTTTTGTATGACTCTCCCTCCAATTGCCACAACTTCTCTATCTTACCGACCTTCCTGTGCAGGTAGGCGGCTCAGGTACAGTGGTGTAGTTATGAATCTTTGTAAGTTCTTTGTAGTGGATGGAAAAAACGCCACCAATGATGTACTCTCCGTCCGTTGAGAATGCAGGTAGACGAGATGTACCCTGCAGGACACAGTTCATAGGTAAAGCCATATTTTTGATCCTATAAGAACCCCCTAAAGCAATAACTAAGACAACACATAAGCCCTGTGCCAGTCTCAAGCAAGTAAGAAGAAGTGAGGTCTCCATGCCTTAAGTCTCTGAATGTGAACAAGTCTTCTTGGTGGTTTATATAACTCTTCAAAAGTGACAACAAACATCAGTGACATGGCATCACCTGGTGGACCAATTTGCTTTTACAGTCTATGATGTTTTGTTTACGGTCTGATGTTTGTTGAGTCTCTTCTATTTTTCTTTTTTACTTAAAAATAAATCACATTATTTTGCTTCATGTTTTCTTCATAAATGTAACTTATTTTGCCTTTGTTTACTTTGAGCAAAATAATATCTTTAGATGCTGGGACCGGACCGGGCATTAGAACCGAGCCATCAGCTCCGGGGCCGATCCCGGTCAGGGGCCAGCTGAGGTCAGAGCTACCGAACCCGACCCGGGGACGGTATGCTTCCCCCTGCCTGCCTGTAAGGCAAAAATATACAAAGGCTTGAAATGGAATAAAACTGAGTGTGCCCCATCTGGCTAAAGTAGTAGAACAATTTAACATAGATTTGCAGTCAGTGCGTAAAATGACCTGCAAGCTATTGAAGAAATATCAATCATTTTTGTAACAAAAAATTGTTAAAAATATACAAAGGCTTAAAATGGAATGAAAATGAGTGTGCTTCATCAGGGGTACTGTGGTAAAACAATTTAACAAAGAATTTGCGTCGGTGGGTCACATGACCTGGAAACTATTGCAGAAATATCAAGTTTTTTTATTTGAAAAAATATTTAACAATTAACTAAGGCTTAAAATCAAACAAAAATGACTGTACCTCATCAAGATAATGTAGTACAACAATTTCATAAAAAATTTGAGTCAGTAGGTCACATGAACTGGAAGCTATTGGAGAAAAGTCTCAACTTTTGTCTTTAAAAATATCTTAAAAATTGAAAATAGCTTAAAATTGCATGAAAGCAAGTGTGCCTTACATATGTTATCTATTGGCATGATTTTATATTAGTTTGGTCTTAGCTGGTCATAAGATAAGGAATTTATTGTTTTTTGTTTCTCACGTGTGCTTGGTTTAAAGATTTGTTGACGGTCCCTAACTGCATTACCGCGTGTGGGAGGAGGGAGCAGCTGAAAGACGCTGGGTGACATTGGAGTGCCTCAGTCGGATCAACCGTTTGCTAGATCCCGCTGACTCCGCGGAGCTTGAATATCCAATATTCAACTTCAAACCAACTTCACCGCGGTACTGACAGCTCAGTTCTGCTGCACTGTAGTCGATCAAGATCCCGGACGATTTTGAAATTCCCTCCGGACATTTTTAAAGGTATGAAAAGTGGGACCGGGAAAAAGAGCATGTCTGGTCACCCTACTGTGGCGACCGTATAACTACTAAAGGTGCAAATTACAGAATAAAGGAACTTATCTTCCCTAGAAAGTTACAATATAGAGGTACCGTATTTTCACGACCATAAGGCGCACCGTACTAAAAGGCGCACTCTCAGTTATGTGTCACATTTCTGTATTTAACACACACATAAGGCGCACCGGACTATAGGGCGCGTTTTTTATATANTTTCATCATCTCCTCAATGAGGTGGTCTCAAAAGTCGCAGTTACAACACACATAAGGCGCACCGCACCATAGGGCGCACCGCACATTTTGAGGGAAAAAAAAGACGTTTAAGTGCGCCTTATAGTCGTGAAAATACGGTAGGTAACTTTTACTAGCATTGATGTGAAATGGATTTCTCCAAACAGCATGACAAACTTTACCTGTTGAGTAGAAACTTTGCAACCGAGGCATCAGTGGGATGCTAATTTTTCTGAGGCCTTTCTCTTCTTCTCATATACTTCGTAGACACTAATTTGACAATGTTTTTACCCAATCTATATTTGTACTTGGGCAAACCAATACAAAGTAGTCATAATAACCAAAATATTTGTCAAGTATTATCGCAACTTTCAAGATCTAAAGTGGGTGTCAAAATAACAACGTCAGGAGTGGAAGTCAATGGCTTACAGCTGACGCCACTATCAATGGTAAATGCTTAGTAGAAAGCAATACCACCTAACACTAATGTTAAAGCTGTAACCAGTGGCTTGCTCAGATTTCGATCATTACGTTGTTTAATCTAACCAAAATAGTTTTGACCAACTATATTGGCTGTTTTTCCAACCAGTCTATTCTTTGAATATATCCAAACTCTATCCAACTGACAGCCACTCTCCTACAAACTCCCACATCTTTACTGAGGAATGAGGCTGTTTAAATTCCTGTCAAAGTTCTTGCGTAGTCTGAATCACTTCCTGAAGTGGTCACGTGGTATCACGATAGAAATGCTTCGGACGTCAATTATTTTGGCCCCTCCCCTAAATGAATCATCCCTCACCATGCAAATCAGGGAAACATCCTCTCCATTGGCATTTACAGCGACACATCTCGAAGTCTCAGCTCATCTGATAATACCACTAGTACTGTAAAATGTCGATCATCTATCTGTTAGATCATCTAACTTGTTTGATGCCCAACCCACTTAATCCCATTATTCAAAGAAAGCAAAAAAAGTATATTTTGATGAAGCAGTGAATGAATATTCAACACAATTGAGTAAAATATCTGAAAAACCACATGAATTCCAAGAAATGCTTAGTGCTGAGGGTTAGTGTTTATGGAGTCGGTTTGGGGATGGGCCTATATGTGCAGCAATTAAACTCAGACAGACACTAGCTCAAAACTTGTCTGCTGCACGCTCAGCTCTGACGACGCGCGCTCTACAAAGTATCTAAGCATCTTCAGCCTTGACTCTTGGCTCCATCTCTGCACTCACTACTTGTAACACTGTACAGTATCTAAATGAACCATATTATCAAATGATTTGCAACGCAAATAATAAAAATACTGCACAATGGCAGGGATTATAAAACCAAACAGCAGGATTTAAGACAGTCTGTTACAAAATTAACACTCAGTTGTTCGATATTATACATATACATTTGAGTATAGTTAATCAAGTTGTTATTTTCCTGAGCAACTAGCCTAAATGACATCTGAAAAATATTGCCATCGTCTCTGGTTACACTCAAAACAAAGAATGTCCCTTCTCATTTGGATCTTCTCATGTGGATCAGTATTCTGCAATAAAATCCATCTGCAGTAAAATTATGAAAATACAATATAGGCATTTCTTTGGGTAGAAAGCAAAGAAAGTGTTTCATCACCTCCCAGGAACTGAAAGAAAAAAATAATTGCTTTTACACATTGTTTTGAGTTGTATTAAAAATTGACCAATAAAATTGAAGTTAACTGCATAAAACAAAACTTTTTCAGTCTGTTGTTGAGTACAAGGTTTGGCTTGGTCCAACACTTGGTTTTAAAAATTGAAAAAAAAAAAAAAAATGTTTATAATAAAATACACTTCTTATTATCTATGTTTGCCAAGAACCTAGAGCATGAAGACAATAGTAATTTTAAGGTTTATTTGTTTTTATTTTATTTTCTTTAGCTGGTCTTTACTTCCTTATTTGCCAGCGATTGGGTTTATGGTTAAGGTGTGAATAGAGTTTAAGTAATGGTAATTGTTATTTTAGGGTTATGGTCAGGATTAATGTCAGGATTAGGGGATAAAGTTGAAATTGACTGAAAATCAATGGAATTCAGTTGGAGTAAACACTTCCTATAACAAGACAATATGGAAATTGTCAACCAGTCTAAAGGTACTACTGAGGAAGCGTTATCTTCTTAGGTTCAGAGTTAAGTTTAGAACTAAGGTGTAAATTTAGTTCAGGCTAGGTTTACACTTAGGTAGCTATTTCTAAATTTTTCCAATAAAAAAAATCACCCTCAAGTTAAGGACCTGTTATTGCAAAGTGAGGATATTTTGCCGGTCCTCAATGCTATTTTGCTACTGGTTATGTTTAGGGCTAAGGTGTGTGTGTGTGTGGGTGTGTGTGTGTGTGGTTATGTGGTATTTATATAAACAGAGAATTATGAATTTCATGCCTATGAAGGGTTATTTATATATTGTTGTTTTGATTTATAATCAAATTAAAAAAATTTTGATGTTGAAAAAAAATTTGTGAACACATATGTAGTTTTAAACTTTATTTCTTTTAATAGACATATCCATCTAGTAGCATAATAAGTTACAAATAAATAAAAAAACATAAAGAGATAAAGCATGCATTAATATTTGGCAATTGAAAATAATCAAAGAGAGTAAAAAACCTGTAGGAAAACAGTGATTAGCTTGAAAAAAAATTGACATTCATAATCATTTATTATGATAAGAAATGGTGTTATGTCAAATCAGTTTTTGTTCATTAAATATTTCTTGGTGTTTTTTTCTGGTTGAAATAAAATGATGAAACACTTCGGAGCAAATATACACAGCATCATTCCAAAGCTGGAGGCCAAAATGGCAAATATCTCCACAGCCACTGTATATTTTCCAGGAGAGCTGACATATGCTGGGATGAAGGTGATCCAGACAGCACAGAATATCAACATGCTGAAGGTGATCAGCTTTGCTTCATTGAAATTATCAGGTAGTTTCCGAGCTAGAGCAGCTAAAACAAAGCAAACCACAGCAAGTAGACCGATGTAGCCAAGGACAGCCCAGAAACCAACAGCAGAGCCTAATGCACATTCCAGGATGATCTTCTCCTTGTAGGTGTTCAGATTTTTCATTGGGAAGGGAGGACTTACAACCAACCAAACAATACATATTATTACCTGAATAAATGTAAATGACGCTACTGTCAATCTTTGTTGCGGAAGACCAAACCATTTCATAACATTGTTGCCTGGAAGTGTTGCTTTAAAAGCCATTAAAACAACTATAGTTTTTCCAAGAACACAGGAAATACAGAGAACAAAGGTGATGCCAAACGCTGTGTGCCGCAGCATGCAGGACCACTCAGAAGGTGCTCCAATGAATGTTAATGAACATAAAAAACACAGAGTCACAGACATGAGCAGTAGGAAGCTCAGTTCAGAGTTGTTAGCTCTGACAATTGGAGTTGTCCTGTGATAAAAGAAAACTACTGCTGTTATGATGGCCATGCAGGCCCCACTAACTGAAAACGCAGCCAAGATTATTCCCAGAATTTCATCAAAGGAAAGAAACTCCTCAGGTTTTGGAAAACACTCAGTGTTCACTGAGTTGGGCCAGAATTCTCTGGGACAAGGGATACAATCCGGAGCATCTAAAACAAAAGGAGTTGTCAGTAACAAGAAGGATTGTGATGTTAATTAACATAAAAGATTTTACCTGTCATATTGCTAATCTCTCCTTCTGGACAAGGTATACAATCATAGCAGCAGATGGGTTTTCCTTTATGTAACACTTTACGAGTTCCTGGACGACAACTCTCAGAGCAAACTGATACTGGTGCCTGCCAGAAAGGCATTCAAGAAAAAAAAGAACAAAAGAGTAAACAGAATAACATATTTCAGAATGAGGATGTGGCCCAAATCATTGAATCGCATAATTTCAGAAGTGTTTATTTTGTATACTGTTTTCCTTTGAGTCATTACTTGTATGCTCCCTTCCACCCAGGTTATATTTTTGTAGATAAGAAACTCCTGGCCTTTGGGCAGTGATGCGTCATAATACCCCACTGTTATGAGCTCAATAGCTCCATTCTTTTTGTTCTGCCAGTTCACCAGCTCATAAAAAGCTGGAGGATCTCCTTTATCATCAAAAGATACATGATAACCATTTCTAGAAAAGTTCACCTTCCTTAATTCGGTGAAAATCTTTGATTTTTAGGACAGAAACAGAGAGAAAATGAAATACTTTATAAGAAGTATTTCAAAAATAAATAATAAATAAATGAAGATTTATTTAAACAGACCTGTTTGGGCTCCAGTGTGATGTGTTTGTCACAACGAGTGGTTGACTCTTTTTCCTGACACAATGCATTGTGAATAGCATGTGCTATTGCATAGACAGCCTTGTACACCATGTTAGTAATTCTAAATTTAGAAGTTTCAGTATAGAGATTATTTAGTGTCTTTAAGTCTTCAGTTCCATCACAAAGTTTACCCTTTATGGTTGTACCTAAAAATGCAGACATAAGAAGTTATAATTAGGGAACTTTTAAAAAACAAATTGTTTAATAGAATTAACTCTAAACTAACAAAGTAATTTCTTTGGGTTGTAAACAGCAGAAAATATTTTATATACAACATCAAAACTAATATCAGAGATGGTAAATGTAACGATAAAAAAAGAAATAATAGAAAAATATATTTTTTTTGTTTAGGGTTTTTTAAAATATACATTCAAAAAAACCCAATGTCAAACAGACTACTGGATGATCTACTAAGATACTCATAAAACAGTCCAAAAACATTCATCAAAATGTTTTAGTTCAGATATCGCTGAGCACCAATGTATAGATGACATTTCCTCACTTTTTGTAAAGCTGCAGTTAAATGCATCCTCCCAGAATTCAGTAAGTACTGAGGAGACAGGCACTTCAGAAGGAGAGAGATCTATAAGGAAGTCTCTAAGACCTGGGATGACAGATTGTTGAATGGCAACTCCAATGGCCCCTGCACAAAAACTAAAGCTCATAAGGTGAGGGTCAGTAATCCAGGATTCACTTCCAATCCACTGACGAGGCGGCGGAGGGTCCTGCGCCAGCTCCTCCAAGAGGAACTTCATATCACCAGCAGCTGCAAATGCTACTACAACCACTGCTGTTGACCTGAGGAGAGTACAGAGCAGTACAATAGTCATCACATTCTGCTCTTCTGTATTTTTTTTTCAACAAAATCAATCATCAGATAAAATTTAACTTTCATATAATTACAGAGACCTGCGGATGGCATTAGCTACTCTGCGAATCTTGCTGGTTGTGTCCGTCCGATAGAAAGATTCAATGTACTCCACACAGATCCCCTCTCTGAGTGCTACACTTAGAAAAGACGCCATTCCATTATTACCATAATCTGAATCTGAGTGAATAGCTCCTATCCAACTCCAACCAAATTGTTTCACTAGCTTCGCCAGTGCATCGGCTTGAAATTGATCACTGGGAATTGTTCTGAAAAATGTTGGATGCTGGTCTTTATCTGACAGACAGGCACAAGTGGCAAAGTGGCTTACCTATAGCAAGAACACAAACAATTTATCAGGTTAAGCTTTCAAGCTAAAGTAATAACATTTTATAATAACTACTTACAAGAGGTATGTTGAAGGGCCCAAAAATGTGTGAGATGCTAATGGATGGGGTGGAACCGGACTCCCCAACAACAGCAACTATCATTCCAGATGAAGAGCAATTATCACCTGTCTGAAACGCAGGGTCCTGCCTGTTGGACAGCTGAAATGCTGCATGCATGGCCATGGGCACAGAGGCACATGAATCATAGATCTGATAACCAAGTTTGACACCTGGCAGCAGCTCTGTGCTGTTGTTGATCTCCTTAATTGCAAAGATCATTGTTCGAGAGAAGCGCAGTTCACGACTGTTTATGCTGAACAAAAGGCATTAAAAAAAACATAAAATTTACAACATGTCACTGTTGAATACAACATAGAGTCATTACTTTCTTCTAATTAGGATAACAAACATTTCTATGTAAAATATAAAAAAGAGTTTATCTGCATATTTACCACAAAACATAAGTTAAAAAAAACAACTTTGTTGGAATAATACTTATAAATAATAAATATTTTTTGTTATACATAAATATTTATGCATGCCGTATTGATGAAATGCTAAGAACTTTGCAACAAAAACTAGCATAATACCAAACATATTGGTCGTCACTTATTTCAAAATTGCCTTCCCATTTTTCTTTTTTTCAAGCTCTCCCTTTTACTAACCCCCTTGCGCAGCTCGGTGGTTCAGGCACAGTGGTGTAGTTGTCTGTTTCTGTGAGCTCCTTGTAGTGGATTGAAAAAACACCCCCGATGATGAAGTCCCCATTCATTGCGAATGCAGGTAGATGATCTGAACCCCGCAGGCTACATTTCATAGGTGAAGCCACAATTCTGACCTCCTCTGATCCCCCCTCATACAGGCTCAGAGCCAATTTAAAGCTTGCAAGCAGCAACAAGATCTTCATCGCTGAAAAATGAATCAAGTGCAAGTGTATGCGGAATGTTTTTATAGCTCTGTGTGTGAGTGTGTGCGTGAATGTGTGAATGACTGAATGTACTGCAAAGAACTTTGTTAAGTCCTGACTTGAAAATGTGGTATATAAGTAAGGGCCATTTCCCATTTACCATAGCTCACCTCTGAAGTATCATCAAAGTTCAGAGAGAAGGGGCAATACCTAAGTGGTCTTTGATTTGTCTTTATAATATATGTCCTTTTTTTAGCAATTATAAATTCTTTTATGATTTCATGCAATTTGGTTAAATGTAATCTGTCTGTTTTCTTTCAACTCTGTATTGGGAGCTAACCTGTAGATTCCATTTTCTTGCTTATATGTCATGTTTAAATTCCTGGTTTGAAAAAGTTTTACACAATTCAATATAAATAATTAAGAAAAATGCATAATGACAGTCTTACTGCATTGTGAAACTCTTCATTTAAAGTAAGTAATGTGTATTTATATCAAACCAAGTATGATTACAAGTAGGCTACTTCAACTTCAGTATTTGCCGATACCAAGTACAGACATGCGTACTATTAAGTGCCATTAAGTCCTCAGAATTAATTTGCAATTTTTTATATTCATTTGGCTCATTAAACATTGAAGGCTCTGAAGTCCGGCATCCCTCATGGCTTTTATCATGTTTTTAGCATTATCATGTAGCACAACATGAATCAAAGTTTTGGGAACTCCCCACTTCCGGAGCATCTCATCAAACACATCTGCGATGTGTGTGTGGATGTGTGTGTGTGTGTGTGTGTGTGTGGCTTGGCTAGTGTGTGATCCCCGAAAATGTATTGTATACACGACAGCCCTCTGCAGGGTAAAATCTTTGTCAACCCATTGCGCAGTTAGGCTAATGAGTGACACCGGGCTAACACTGCTCGTCCAGATATCAGTTGTCAAGCTAATCGCTGAAATGTCTTGCAAAAGGCTTTGGATGTGTCTCTTCACAAAGTCGTATAGTTTCGGCAGCTCCTGGTCAGTGATGTATTGGTGAACAGGAATTTCATACCTCGGCTCCAGCACACTAAGAAGATGTCTGAATCCAATATTTTCAACGATGGATAATAGCTGATTATCGAGGGCAATGTATTGGGTAAGAGCTTCTGTTATCTGCATTGCATGTGGATTGTCTCTGGACATCTTCTGCTGCTTCTTCAGCATTTGCAGCAAAGTTGGTTGTTGTAGTTTCCCACCGCCTTGAGAGAACTCCTTGCGTGCGGCGTTGTGTTGTGTCTTAAGATTTCTTATCAGGTTACTTGTGTTGTAACTGCTAGGGTTTGTTCTGCCTCTTGATAACTTTGATTTACATATTTTGCAACTAGCCTTACTTTTGTTTTCCTTGTTTACTTGAAAATACTTCCAAATAGCGGACATGGCTAACTCCACCCTTTTTGTGTTTACTCCCCCATTTCTATGCTCTGGCTGGCGGGTTCTTGACGTCACACTGCGCTCTTCTTCACTGCTTTGTCTTCTTCTTCAAGTATCTGATCGCAAAGTAATGCTTTCTGTTAAAGAGAAAGGTATGCTATTATCCGGTCGTGTTAATGGCACTTAATAGTACGCATGTCTGTACTTGGTATCGGCAAATACTGAAGTTGAAGTAGCCTACTTGTAATCATACTTGGTTTGATATAAATACACATTACTTACTTTAAATGAAGAGTTTCACAATGCAGTAAGACTGTCATTATGCATTTTTCTTAATTATTTATATTGAATTGTGTAAAACTTTTTCAAACCAGGAATTTAAACATGACATATAAGCAAGAAAATGGAATCTACAGGTTAGTTCCCAATACAGAGTTGAAAGAAAACAGACAGATTACATTTAACCAAATTGCATGAAATCATAAAAGAACAAGATACTCTTCAAACTTGCACTATATATATGCTTTGTCAACTTTGGTTTCATACGTTCAAAAAAGTTATTTTTGACTGAATCTTTACCCAGCTAAATATTAAATGATGTAAGATGCTATATGATTCCAGTCTGTCAAGTAAGCAGGCAGAAGTGAAAAGTATAAGAGTAATGCTACCATCTAGTGGATATGAAATATATTTCAGAAATTTAAGTAAATATTTTTTTCAGAAGATAATGTCCATGGAAACAAAGTTAAAATGTCATAAATATTTCCAATATGAATTATTCTTGCTATTGCTATATTTTGCTGTACTTTACTGGAAGGAAGCAGGAGTATCCATATAGAAACTACACATGTAAGGAGACATGCAGCTACTGCAACAAATAGCAAATTAGTCCATCGCAAATTAGCCAACTCTTCATTTAGGAATCTGTAAATATTCAAGAAAACCTGGGGTAATTTAAATAAACATTAAACATTAAAGAGTCAAAAAAAAAAAGGGTTATAAGTGAAATAAGTTGATGTAGCCTGGTTGCTGATCATATATCTCGGTTTGAGTATTTCGGAAGCTGCTAATAATTGTGATTTTTTTTACACACTTTTATCTCTATGATTTATCAAAAAATGTACAAAATATTGTAATATTTAATGGATGGTTACTAATGTAGGGAGTTTAAAAAGGAACATTCCCGCCAGACTGATCACTTTTGTTTTGAAAGTACTTTGATTCATAAAACCTAAACTGATTTATTTAAACAGCCTGCAAAGCTTTAAAACATGGTACAGCATGCAAACTGTGAAAGGTTGGTTTGTATTTGACGCAGCGAGGTTCCTTGTTTCCTATTTCTATACAGAATGTTGGCGGCACAGAGTTTGCAGCATTTTATATTCTCACTTTTGATAAAAGAACACAGTTTTTGCAAATAATTTAAGTGCCATTTCTTGTTTTTCAAGAGTGACAATAATGGACCAAACCATAAGATGTCAATGGATATTTATATATGTAATCCTGGGACTGGACTTGAAAGATGTTTTTCAGTTACCCTTTGATTGGTGAAAGTCTTTGTTTTTGGGTTTCATTTCCACTTTGTGTCATTTTAGTTGTTTTCTTTTTTTGTTATTTTTTATTGTAGGATTCCCATTAGTCTTTACAAGAGTAGAGACTACTATTATTCCATTATATTTAAGCAGCGTTATATTTTTGGAGTTACTCTCTGTTGCCCCCTAGTGCCAGTTCCCTTCACCCTAGCTGCCTTCTAGTTGCTTCCATCCACACCTGTTTCCTATCAACTGATTAGCCCATTCTTCCCCCATATATACACATCCTCAGTCAAAACAAAGCGTAACTCATCAGGACTGATTAGGTAGTTACAATTGGGGGCGGATACTCAAAAGGAGAAAATATTCCCAAAATATGATACAGGTATCTTCTAAAATATGTCAAGATCATATACTGTATAATCAACAAGGACATTCTAAAAACATAAACACAAAAGGAACCAAAAATCCAAACAAATTGTGGATTTTCTTTCAGTTTTTTTCATTTTACTATCTTTATAAAGCTGTTGTTCTTACTCTGTTGTTGCAAAGATGTGCTGTCAAGGAAAGAAAGAGTTCTAAGTTCTCAGAAATCTGAAATTAGTGAAGATTCAGCTATTCTCTGAAGATCTCCTCTGGCCCTCCTATAGTGATGAAAGCCATCAAGGGAGAGGACAATCCCTATAAAATGTCCATTCAGGGAAGAAAGAAACGGTGGTATGAGGAGATGTAATTATGGATGTGTTTCTTCACAAATTTATGTCCTTGTTTTTTCTATTAATTAGTTTCTTCCCCTTTATTGTTTCAATGTCATCTTGCAAAATAAGAAGAGAGTTTCATCTTAATGGCATGCATAAAGCCGGTGATGTGATTCTAGGGGGACTGTTTGAAGTACACTACACTTCTGTGTTTCCTGAGCTAACATTCACCTCAGAACCAAGTGAGCACATCTGTCAAGGGTAAGTTTCACACTCGTATAACTTGTTCACAGGTTGTGGTACTTTTTTAAATTAAAATGTAACATTTTGTGTTTAAGCTTTGACTCTCCAGGGTTCAGGCATGCCATGACCATGGCATTTGCCATTGAGGAAATTAACAAAGACCCAAATCTGCTTCCAAATGTGACTCTGGGATATAGCCTTTATGATAATTGTGCCACATTAGTAATCGGATTTAGTGCTGCATTGTCATTGGCCAGTGGTCAGGAGAAACAGTTTTTTCCTCAGGAAAAATGCTCAGGGGGCCCTCCAGTCCTGGGGATCGTCGGTGATTCTTTTTCAACGTTTTCAATTGCCACATCTGATGTCATTGGTTTATTCAGATTGCCCATTGTAAGTTATTTTTTGCTTTTGTTTGTTATTTTGCTCTCCTAATGTACAGATTATTCAGTGATATCTTTGAGGTCATTTTAACCACATTTTACCTGTTTGTTCCTTTTAGGTGAGTTACTTTGCTACATGTTCTTGCCTAAGTGATCGTCGAAGGTTTCCATCCTTTTTTAGGACAATCCCAAGTGATACTTTTCAAGTGAGACAGATTTTGTTTTGTTTTTTTAATAAATGAGGTACAACATAGGCCAAATTACATTACTTTTTACAGCAGTGATCTCCAACCCTGGTCCTCAAGATCTACTGTCCTACAGATTTTAGATGCATCCCTGCTTCAACAGAGCTTGATTAAATGAATGGCTTGAAAAGGTAATCAACCATTTGATGCAGCTGTGTTGAAGCAGGGATGCATCTAAAATCTGTAGGACAGTAGATCTTGAGGACCAGGGTTGGAGACCACTGTTTTAAAGCATAGGTTCTGTAGAATATTTCTATTCAGTATAATGCAATTGTAATGATTTAAAATGAAAAGAAAATATCTCACGCAGTATGTCCACTTAGGTGGATGCAATGATTCAGATTTTAAAACGCTTTGGCTGGACATGGGCTGGTCTACTGGTTAGTGATGATGATTACGGGCTTCATGTTGCCCAGTCCTTTCAGTCAAAGCTGACTGAGTCTGGATTAGGATGTCTTGCATACTATGAAATTTTACCATGGGGTGAAAATCCAGCTGAACTAACACGAATTGTGGAAGGAATGAAAAAATCCACAGCTCGAGTTGTCATTGTATTCGCACATCAGATCAATATGATTCAACTGATGGAGGAGGTATCTTTCTTTCTCAGTATATCATTTAGCATTCTGCTTGAAGCTAAATGCTCCATATAACTCTTTTTTTACTATATGTAACACTCTACAGGTTTTAAGGCAAAATGTGACAGGTTTGCAATGGATGGCGAGTGAAGCATGGGCATCAGCAGCTGTGCTCCAAACATCTCGTCTTATGCCATACCTGAGTGGAACGCTGGGCATTGCAATCCGTCGAGGAGAAATCCGAGGACTTAGGGATTTTCTTCTAAAAACAAAACCTGGGAATAACACCAACAGTGAAAACACTATGGTGAGATTTTGCATTAACTTTGACTTATAATTGCATAATCAAACTATGTTTTCTTGGTTCAGGTGTTTTTTTCCCCCATACTTTCCAGATAAGGCAGTTCTGGGAACACACTTTTCAGTGTAGATTTGCTCCCCCACCTGTTGACTGGCTAGAGGCTGGAGGGGCATTATGCTCTGGTAAAGAAGATTTAGAGACTGTGCAGACTGAATTTCTTGATGTTTCTAACCTCCGGCCTGAATATAACATTTACAAGGCTGTGTATGCGCTGGCATACGCTCTTGATGACATGCTGCAGTGTCAGCCAGGAAAAGGGCCTTTTATCAGACACAGCTGTGCATCTCTGCACAGTCTGGAGGCTTGGCAGGTGGGATATCAATTTCAATTCACTTAAAAACTAACTTGTATTACCTCATTGTATTTAGGTTAATACAAAACTGAATATCATGCATGCCTGCTTATATTGGATAGCTTACATTTGTATTATTAGTTTCTGGTTTGTATACCATTTCTCAACTGGTGAACAATAACAATAAGAAATGAAAATAAAATCTTGCATCGTTGTCATATAATTGATCTTACATTTGCAGCTAATGTATTACTTGAAAAAAGTCAACTTTACCATTCCATTTGGTGATCAAGTGTCATTTGATGAGAATGGTGATGCTTTGCCAATATATGATATCATGAACTGGCAATGGCTCCCTGATGGTAAAATTCAAGTTCTGAATGTAGGCGTTGTGAGGAAAACAGCTTTTGGTGGTGAAGAACTCACTCTTAATGAGGACAAAATCTTCTGGAATTTTGAGAACAATCAGGTTACTTTCCTTTTTCATTTAAAGTTATCATTATATGTAAGCAATGTTGGGAATAAAAGAGATCAGATCAAATGTTAACTGTGTCTTCAGCCACCTCGGTCTGTGTGCAGCAAGAACTGTAATCCTGGGAGTCGCATGGCAAGAAAGAAGGGGCAACCTGTGTGCTGTTTTGATTGTGTTCCTTGTCCTGAAGGAAAGATTAGCAACGAAACAAGTTGGTATTATGGTTTCAATTACAATTATATGTATGAATGTTCCAACTGAAATACATAAATCTGAATAGAAAATAGAGAGAAAACTGACAAGACATAACAAGACGTCACTGATTGGTGTAGAAGGAAACATAAATTTAATAATTTACTGGCTCTAGAATTAAAGCTTCATTTGCAAAACAAAATTACAAAAAGCCAGTATTGCATTGTACTCTTATTTAATATTTTTAATCTTGATTACTGATAATAAAAATGATTCATTTAGATAGATAGGACAAATTGGATTATAAAAAAAAATACAAAAGAATACCACTTTAACAGTGAATACACCTGTAGATATTCACTTCGTTCAAGAAAAACTGATGGGCATCATTTGGATGCCAAGTTTAATTTACATTTGTATTCAGTGTCGTACTTTATCCAAATATCATATTTTCCTTAGGCTCTTTTTAATCCATAATCCATTTTCTCTTCATACGTTACATAGTAACCTTTACAAAAATGAAGCTGTTATGTTGATGAATCAATGTGGCTTCTTAAATTATGACTAACTGTAAAGTCTATGTTTGTTTGTCTTGTTCTCAGACTCTGTTGAGTGCTTTAGTTGTCCAGAGGATTTCTGGTCCAGCCCAAAGCGTAATCAATGCATACTTAAGAGAACAGAGTTTCTCTCCTACCATGAACCTCTGGGAGTCTGCTTGACAACAGCTTCTTTGCTGGGAACTTCCATCTGTACTGTTGTTTTAGGGATTTTCACATATCACCGGAGCACACCTATGGTGCGAGCAAACAATTCAGAGCTGAGCTTTCTAATCTTAGTGTCACTTAAATTGTGCTTTTTGTGCTCGCTGCTGTTCATTGGACGACCCAGACTGTGGACATGTCAGCTGAGACATGCAGCATTTGGGATCAGCTTTGTGCTTTGTGTATCCTGCATTCTGGTTAAAACCATGGTGGTTCTGGCTGTGTTTAAAGCCTCCAAACCAGGTGGTGGCATGCATCTAAAGTGGTTTGGTGCTGTACAACAAAGAGGGACAGTTTTTGTTCTTACTTGCATCCAAGCCACAATTTGCACTGTGTGGATTGGGACAGCTTCACCAGTACCTCATAAAAACACCCAGTACCACAATGACAAAATCATTTATGAGTGTGTGGTTGGCTCCACAATTGGTTTTGCAGTATTATTGGGATATATCGGCTTACTGGCAATTATCAGCTTCCTGTTGGCATTTCTGGCGAGAAACCTGCCAGATCATTTTAATGAGGCTAAACTAATCACTTTCAGCATGCTGATCTTCTGTGCTGTGTGGACGGCCTTTGTACCTGCCTACATTAACTCTCCTGGCAAATATGCTGACGCAGTGGAGGTGTTTGCCATATTAACCTCCAGCTTTGGTCTTTTGATGGCACTCTTTGGACCGAAATGTTACATAATCTTGCTGAAACCTGAAAGAAACACAAAGAAAGCTATCATGGGCCGTGGAACTCCAAAGTGTTAAATTGCAACTTCTTTCTTTGACGCAGAGGACTATATGACAACTTTAATCAATGATTAAATTACACAATGTAGATCCATGAAAATATTACAAACATCCCGACTTGATCCCCAGAAGTTGTGATGTTTTACTTAAAAATTTATATCTGATGGGGGAATACTAATTTAATGCATAATGATACATTTTTGGTACATTTTACAGTAATTCGCAGCTATTCTTTAGTAAGGCATGATTTCCCTTTCTTCACTGACTCTGCAAAAAACGATAAAAAATAAATTGTGAATTATTTTTCCTAATAGCAACAAAGAATGGCATCAGTAATCTGGTGACACACAACTATCATGCAGAATCTATTTTTGGTAAGTTGTAAATAAATCAATAAAAAACTATTTCAATTGGGCTGTTGATTATGTTACATATGAAATATCAAGCATGTAAAGCATACATTTTGAAATGCCAGCCAGTTATGATGTGGTTTTAATTTGATTTAGTCGATTAAAAAAATATAGCGTTAAGCTAAGTTCTTCAGAAAAAAAAAAAAATAGTATTTAAATATTTAAATCCAATAATTGTTATACTTGGATAGCGAGTAACACAACAAACACTAGTTTCCTGGTTTGTTATTCTCTTGAATAAATCATGAATAAGACAGCATTATGCCCATAGTTCACCCATGAGGCCACTATTACACCCAGATGGGTGGTGTGAGAAACTAAAGCAGGCTGTCGTAGCCCCGTATATATATCAGTTCCAAGAGTGACAGTCAGGTTGGTGGAAGGGCAGGTATGGGGGCTTTGTTTATCAAATATTTGCTTATGAATGTCTATCAATTCCTGATTTATTCCTCCTTTTTCTTTTCTGAGTCTTCATTTCTGTCTTCATCGTGTAAGTTACTGAGAAAGTTTTATCTTAACGGCTTGCACAAACCTGGTGATGTAATCCTGGGAGGACTTTTTGAAGTCCACTACAGCTCTTCCTTCTCTGAACAAACATTCATCTCAGTACCACAACAACCCAGCTGCCAAGGGTAAGTATCCCAATACTAGTGGACAACATACTTACATTACTGTAAATATAAAATGAGTAATAAAGCCAGACTTTTTTTTTGTTAGCTTTGACATTCTAGGGTTCAGACATGCTATGACTATGGCCTTCGCTGTTGATGAGATTAATAACAACTCCAGTTTGTTGCCTAATGTGACTCTAGGATACAGTCTTTATGACAACTGTGCCACTCTTAGCATTGGGTTCAGTGCTGCTTTGTCAATGGCTAGTGGCCAGGAGGAGCAGTTTGTGATTCAGCGGAACTGTTCAGGAACCCCTCCAGTTGTGGGAATCGTTGGTGATCCTTTTTCCACTTTTTCTATTGCTGCCTCAAATGTTTTAGGTTTGTACAAACTGCCTATGGTAAGTTTATATTTTAAAATTGCATTTTATAGTCAATCAGTTGCAAGAAAAAAAGGTGGTTTGACTGAGTATGTAAAATGTTATTTATTTTATTTTAGGTAAGTTATTTTGCCACATGTTCTTGTCTGAGTGATCGGCAGCGTTTTCCATCTTTCTTTAGAACAATCCCAAGCGATGCATTTCAGGTGAGCCATTAAAAGTTCCACTTTGCTAAGCACCATATACATGTTTAAACTGTATGTATTTCTGTAAGGCTTTAAAATAAGTCAGTATATATATTTTGACTCCATCCTCAATAGGTTCGCGCCATGATTCAGATTCTGAAATATTTTGGCTGGACTTGGGCCGGTCTCCTGGTCAGCGATGATGATTATGGCCTGCATGTTTCCAGATCATTCCAATCGGACCTGACTCGATCAGGTGGAGGCTGTTTGGCATACACTGAGATTTTACCCTGGGGAGACAATCCGACTGAATATAAAAGGATTGTTGATGTGATGACAAAATCTACAGCACGCGTAGTAATTGTGTTTGCACATCAGATGCACATGATCCAACTCATGGAACAGGTTAGAGAAAAAAGTTGTATTGTATAGGCCCAAATCAGAAAACACATTTTAACAAACCAAAATTGTAAGATTTTCATTTGATTCTGGGAAATGTATATTCAGTTTTAATATCCTAAGTTTTATAAACAAGATGCAAATAATTAACTCGCTTAATAAGTACAATATCTGCTTTGGTTTGGCTTGAAAAATGTTTTTATTATTGTGGGAATAAAATCTAATACTTTTTTTAATATGCACCTCTCATATTAAATATGATTTTCTGCATGTTAAGTTATGTTAGTTAACATTTCTAATAACGATTAAAAAATATGCCAGTTACACAGGTTGACAGTAATTTTTTTTAAGGTTAATAAAAAGAATTGTGTGTGATATTTAGGTGGTAAAACAGAATGTGACAGGCCTTCAGTGGATTGCCAGTGAGGCTTTGACATTGCTTGAAGGACTCCAAATATCTGCTTTCTCACCATTTCTTGGTGGAACACTTGGCATCGCTATCCGTCGAGGAGAAATACCAGGACTTCGAGATTTTCTGTTGAGGATTCATCCTAAGCAATACAACAACAACTATTCTGAAAATAACATGGTAAGAGTTCAACTGTGTAAGGCCGGGACCATCTGCATAAAAAGTATGCTCTATATATTCATGTAGGTGTGTAATGTTTTATCTCCATACATATGTTTCAGGTGAAACTTTTTTGGGAGCACACATTTCAATGCAAGTTTTCCCCACCTCCAGCAGGTTGGGTAGAGGATGGCGGAAGAATATGCACTGGAAAAGAAGAGTTAAACAGTGTGGAGACTGACCTGCTGGATGTGTCAGAACTCCGGCCTGAGTATAATATCTACAAAGCTGTCTATGCACTCGCACATGCACTTAATGACATGCTGAGCTGCGTTCCAGAGCAAGCACCATTTAATGGGAACTGTGCATCTTTACACACATTAGAGCTCTCACAGGTATGCAATCAGGTTAAAATGTCTCCAAATGTATAATTACAGTATGTATACCTTAAAGATTCGACATAAATACAAGAACCACAACCACAAAGACTAGAACCACAAGCACAAAAAAATGCTGATGAACCATAATCAAAAACTGTTGATGTCAGATATGGGTGTTATACCTGCAATGGGGCAACTTGAATTTCCATTACTTTTCAAAATGCTAGCTTGTGATGTGTTCGTAAATATTCTATGACTACAAATCCTCATCCTCCTATTGAAAATATAAGAATTATTAGTTGCTCCTAAGGTAACATTTTTGCAAACATGATAAAATATGTAAATTGTTATTATTTTTTTTAAATAACTAAAAATATTCACTCTGTCTCGTTTGTGGTGTGGTGATAATTCGATTTTAAAGAAGAATGGCTGATTATCTATTTAATAGGTTTATGTGCATTGTACATTAAACTAATTATCAAGTTATATTTCCCTGGATATCTGAATAAGCAGTCCTTATGCGAAAAAAATGCATTTTACAAGATATAAATGTGTTTGTTAAATTTTCCCTGTTTATAGGTAATGTACTACCTTGAAAAGGTGACCTTCACCACACAGTTTGGTGACCAAGTTACGTTTGATGAAAATGGTGATGTGTTACCAATATATGACATCATGAACTGGATTCGGCAGCCCGATGGAAACATTAAAGTTCAGAATGTGGGTGAGATCAAGCGGTCTTCATCCCAAGAAGAAGAACTTAAAATTTATGAGGACAAAATCTTCTGGAACTTTGAATCCAAAAAGGTGCCCCATTTTTACTTTAATTGAATATAAAATGCTTTATTCTCATTGCATGAAATGAAATACATGCTGTTTCCCTTTTTGTAGCCTCCAAAGTCAGTGTGCAGTGAGAGCTGCCATCCAGGAACACATATGGTCAGGAAGAAAGGAGAACCTTTGTGCTGTTTTTATTGTGTTCCATGCTCTGAAGGAAAGGTCAGCAATGAAACTGGTTGGTATAGTGTTCATAGCTACTGTATCTTGGTGCTTTAAACTTAAAAAGAGATATAGATTTGTGGTTAATGCATCTAAACCAAACAGTGACCTCCTCAATAATAGTGACTATTAGAACAGCGTGGAGTTTAAGAACTTTAAAGCTTCCTATTTTTTACCTTACTTTTTCAAAGATGCTGCATTTTATTTTTATTATTATTATTGAAATCACTTCATGGAACAAAGCGATAATTCACAAATATATGACTAAATATCCCTAAATTTAAAGCAAAATAAAAAGGATCAATACACTTCTTTAAGTTTTTTTTACAGCTGGAGATCAGCAGAATAAAACTACTGGAATATCTCATCTTAATAGAATCCAGTCAGGTTGTCTTTTTCTGTTTTCTGTCTTGATATTCTGACTGCAGTTGTAAAGCTAGATGCCATAAATCAGGTGCTTGATGTTGAGGAGAGTCACTCTCTTGTAGGTTCAATGCAGTGGAGTTATTGTGCAACCATGATTTAGCTTCCCAGTAGATGTTGAGAGAATACTACCTCCACACAGCCATGGAACATTAAGCGAAAGTATATTGTCGATACAAAAACAGAAATGTAACACCTTAAAATTTATTTTTACATCATACATATCATTACCTTTTGATATCAGCATCAAAGGTGCCATTTTCAAACATTCTGCTAAACTGAATTACTAACTAATAATATTCGGCTTAATTGATATCTTATCTATTTAGTGAGCTTGTGCTTAACAAATGTGATTCTCATTTCTTTCTTAGACTCCTTGGAGTGTGTTAGCTGTCCTGAAGATTTCTGGTCCAGCCCAGAGCGTGATCATTGTGTTCCTAAAAAAACAGAGTTCCTCTCCTATCAGGAACCTCTGGGCATCTGTTTGACGGTGACCTCATTGCTGGGAACATCTATTTGTGCTGTTGTTCTGGGGATCTTCGCCTATCATCGAAGCACACCCATTGTACGAGCCAATAATGCAGAACTAAGCTTTCTGATCCTAGTGTCTCTTAAACTCTGCTTCCTGTGTTCATTGCTGTTCATTGGTCGACCCAGACTGTGGACATGCCAACTCAGACATGCTGCATTTGGAATAAGCTTTGTGCTTTGTGTCTCTTGCATTCTGGTTAAAACAATGGTGGTTTTAGCTGTTTTCAAAGCTTCTAAACCAGGTGGTGCAGCCAGTCTCAAGTGGTTTGGTGCTGTACAGCAGAGAGGAACGGTTTTTGCTCTTACTTGCATTCAGGCAGCAATTTGCACTGCCTGGATAGTCACTGTCTCACCAGTACCTCATAAAAACACTCAGTACCACAATGACAAGATTGTGTATGAGTGCGTAGTAGGGTCCACAATCGGCTTCAGTGCTTTACTGGGTTATATCAGTGTACTAGCCATTCTTAGCTTTATGTTAGCATTTTTAGCTAGAAATCTTCCAGATAACTTTAATGAGGCCAAACTAATCACTTTCAGCATGCTGATTTTCTGTGCTGTGTGGGTGGCATTTGTTCCGGCTTATATCAACTCTCCAGGTAAATATGCAGATGCAGTGGAGGTGTTTGCCATTCTGGCCTCCAGTTTTGGTCTCTTGGTGGCGCTATTTGGACCTAAGTGTTACATAATACTACTAAGACCAGAAAGAAACACGAAGAAATCCATCATGGGTCATACCACAACCAAAAGTTGAAGAACAGTTATTTTTTATTTTTATGAGCAGAAACTATTATGTTCACTCAGATTTATAGGCTTATAATATGTTGCAATATCTGCAATAGTTTTTTATTTATAAGTTTAAGTAAAACTTCATAAAGCAATGTAATGTTCTCTGTTTTTTGGTCATTTTACATGTCTTCTTCAGTAGTGCACCAAACTCATGTTCAAGCAATGTCAGCTATTTCTGTTTCTAGTGCAACTGTCCTCCACAGTAACCAACAACACAAGCAGTAATTACAACAAATGCCTTTCTCTAAACTGTTTATTTTTGTTTTAATCCTGAAGCCTGTATAAGGGAGTAGAACCATTCATCCCTTTACCCCATTCCATGAAGTTAAAAATGATTTTGTGTAGAAAACATACATATCTATTGTACTAATTAATCATGCATTGTGAAAATAAAATATAGACACTGTGCCTTCTTGACTGTTATTCTGTAATTTTTTTCTTAAAAGCCTCCTTAAGGTGTTGATGACTACATTCTCACAACATGAATAACAAATCATTTACATGTTGAGACATTGCTTAAAAAAAAACTATTCATGGAGCAGATTTTCCCTTGATGTGGTTTGGATATTAGGAGGACACACAAACTCAGCTTTTACAAAATGTTTGGTGAATTGAACCCGAAATATTATAGGCTAAATCCTGATTGGGATATTAGAATTAGCATCATCTTACATTTAATATGTAATTTCCATACTCCAAAATCTCCAGAGTTTACATATGTTAACAGAGAAAACAGAGGAAATACAATTAAGAATAAAATGCATTCTTTTTGCATTTGCAACACGTATCAAAATATATTTTTAATGAAATACACACAGTAGAACACACATTATATTTTATGAAATTAAATAAAAATATAAAGTTTTGTACTGTTACATTTTATACATCGTGCAAAAAACTAAAATAAATAATTTTTCTTCAAACCTTCAATAAAGAAAAGATTGAATAAAAGTATTAAATAATTGATAGCTGTTGGGTCTTTTAATCATAGTGATTACCATTATAGTTTATTTTGGTGTTAAAGACCATGTCAGTAATGACATAATAGTACATATGCATATAAATGTTTGCCTTCTTGCATGAGTAATATAAGGAGGACTAGAAATATGGGAGGTTTGCTTCACACGTTTACTCTTGATTTACCTTTTGATATCTGTTGCCTCATATATATATTTTTTCTTCTTGTAGACTACAAAGGTTTGATCTTAATGAAATGCCTAGGCCAGGTGATGTGGTCCTAGGTGGGCTATTTGAGGTCCACTAGACTTCTATATTTCCTGAAATCACATATACATCAGAACCAGAACAACCAACCTGTAAAGGGTATTTCACATTGAATACAATAAATTATTATTATTTTTAGTTCAATCTGAAAAACTCACACGAAGAGAAAGGACGATTAGGAGAAATGTATTGATACAATTACTTTGTCTTTGGCGCTCAGACCTTGGCAGGAAACATAGCACTTAATTTTGATAGATATGCATGAACAGGAGCAAAGACTAGGGCTATTTCCCCCCAGGACTGAAACTGGTGGTGGGATGGATAGATGAAGTTGGTCAGTCTGTAGAATGCTGATTAGTGAGACGGTATGCTGAGCTTTAAGGGAAGATCAAGTGGATTGCGTCGGCTGATACTAGAGCTTCACTCAGGGACCTGGAAGATGGAAGTCCAGTTGGATAACACAGGTTAAGAGAACCTGTCCATGATGAGCAAGTATGAAGCGACAGTGGAGAGGAAAAACTCCCCAATGGGAAGTAACCTCTGGCAGAACCAGGTTCAACATGGTGGTCTTCTGCCGGACCGGTTGAGATGAGACAGGAAACGCAGTAAGAGTCCAGGAGGAATGACACTCTGATGAAGCTTTAGCTACGAAGTTGGAGGAGAGGCTGGAGGTGGGTTGAAACGCCTGCGCACACGAGCATACAAATGGATCAGAGGACTTTTAAGATGAATTTTGGATGCGGATAGGCTTTTGATGATGATTACAGATTCTATGTTGCCCAGTCTTTTCAATAATAACTTTCAAAAACTGGGGTAGCTTGTCTGGCATATCTTAAGGTTTTGCCTTAGGATAGCAAACCAGCTGGACTGAAGAGAATTATAAATTTAATTGTTGTCCACAGCTCACATTGTCATTGTGTTTGCCCATGAGATTCACACCTTTATGCTGATAGAAGAGGTAAGAATCAAAGCATAAGCTGTGAGTATATATGTATATGTATGCTTGTGTGTATATAACATATAATTAAATAACTTCAAAAGTTCTGGGAATTTTGACCTATCATAGCAGCAATCCCATTGTACCAGCCAATAATGCAGAGCTAAGCTTCCTGTTTTTAGTGTCACTTAAATTGTCCTTCCTTTGTTCTCTGCTTTTCATTGGATGTCCCAGGCTGTAGATATGTCAGCTGAGGCAAGTAGTATTTGGGATAAGCTTTGTGTTTTGTGTCTCATGCATACTGGTTAAAACCACGGTGGTTCGGGCTGTGTTTAAAGCTTCCAAACCAGCAGGTGGAGCAGTGTTAAAAAGGTTTGGTCCAACACAACAAAGAAGAACCGTTTTTGTTCCCACTTGCATTCAAGCCCTAGTCTGCACTGTGTGTACCAATTCTGCTTCACCGATGCCGCATAAAAACACACATTACCAAAATGACACAATAGTTTATGAATGTGAAATTGGTTCAACTTATGGATTTGCTGTTTTACTTTGCTACATTGGCTTATTAGCTTTTATCAGCTTTATGTCAGCATTCTTAGCAAGAAATCTTCAGAGAGAAATAAAAAAAACGCATTAATGGGTCATGGAACCACAAAATATTAAACTGTCCATGCCAAACAATTAAAGATTGTGGAAATGATATTATTCACTTATGTTTCTCTCTTTGGGGTATTTCATTATACACTCACTTTTTATCTCCTGAGTGTATTTCCCCAGTGTGCAACTCTGAAGTTTGGTTGTTCTGTCAATAAAATCTAATAGAGGGATAAAAAATCTAGCTAAAATCATCTCTTCTTGCATGTACAACAGCACTAAATGGAAAAAAAGTTTGATTTAAAACATTTTAATTGATTTATGAAAACTAAATGGAAAATAGAGTGAAGTGGCCACACATATTATCCTCAAGGGTAGGTTTGAGACATAAAATATCACCCAAACATAATCTGATTCAGTTCTGTTCAGGATTTCACATAAAACCTTGAATCTAAAGCACCGAAAGGCTTTGAAAATGCAATGGATTTATTTTTTTTACTGCCATTTCTGAATTTGCTCCTGCGAAATTAGAGTTATAAAGCATACAATTTTATACCATAATCTTACTCTGAAATTACCCACAGACCATGTTTAAAATTTTTTTTCTTGCCTGAATTCTTATAATAAAAGAATGTTGTAATAAAAAGGGGAAAAATCAGTTCTGCTGTTCAATAAAGTTTTTCATGCTAGAAGACTTTCATCGAGTTCTAATTCCAAAGTCAATCTACTACTGTTTGATGAATGAATTCTCTCTTGAAGAAAGTTGCAGCCCTGCATTTATTGTGGCTTGATTACTCACCTGGTTTAAGGTAGCTACCCCTGTGGAACCCTACCATTTCTTGACAGGTAACCTCTCTGTTTCTCTTTTGTTGTCTTGTTTTGGCAAGTCAAGTTAAGAGATGTTGGAGGGTTGATTGTACTCTAAACTTTTTTCCGTTGGGCAGATGGCATTTTTGTTTGTAGCGTGAAATTCGGGAGCTGGGTGCAGAAATAGCTGCATCCAGCCAAACTTTCTTTTTGAGGAAAGACTTTGTTGATCTGATGAGATAGCTTAGTAACTCGTACTACACTGTGGCTGATGTAAGTGTACACACTGATTTTACTGATGTGGGTTATTCGCTATGCCAACACTGCCCTCATTTTGAGCCCAATAAATATGCAAACAAACATCACATTTCTTGCAAGTGTGGAGGCAGACTTCTAAGAGTTACTCTGTATCTTCTGTATTGTCTATCTTTGTTGTTTCGTTTTGTTTTCTCTATTTTCATGTACTCTTTCCTTTCTCTCTCTTTAAATCCCCTCTTAGTTTTTATCCACTCTTTCTTTCTCACCTTCCTTTCCATCTCCATGTCAGTTGTATATTTCTTAATCATTTTAAGTAAAGTTTCGTATCAGAGGTCCAAGTGGAACCTTTTAGCTACAGCATAATGGTCTGCTTGTGAAAGCGAATCTGTTGGGCTTTCATGTAGCTCTGAGACTTACTGTAGATTCCCAGAGGTTTATTGGCAAAACAGGACACCAAAAAAATAAAAAAAATAACATGCAAACAAACAACCTAATTAATTAAATATTTAAACTTATTCAAGCAGTTCCTTCCCCTAAACTTACATTCAGAAATTCTTTTAAGTATCTGAAAACGTATTAATATGTGATTCACTTTTTGTCAGATCGATTATATTTATATATTTATAATATTATATTTTATTGCTATTTTATGTGATAACCAAATTCTTAGCAGTAGCATTTTTTGAAGTGAACCGAGAAATAGAAATATATCACAAATCAGTATTTACAAATTATCAATGGTGTCCAGCTCTGTCTAATTTAATTCAAGATAGCTCTTCTGTAAAGGTCACCAGGATTTTTTAGAGTATACTCATGAACAAAGACCCTCATGTAGACCAAGTAACATGGTAGACATGAATGAGGATGGGTAGAACTTTTAAGTAGGGTTATGTTCTTAAACAATATCTCAAGTGTTGAACTCTGGAGCACTCTTCAATCTGTCATCTGAAAATGGAAATATAAGATATGTCTATCTTAAAGATAGACAGCAAGCTTCTATGAAACAGTGTCTTATATTTGTACATATGTATTAATTGGTTTTATTTTTTGTAACCAGGTTGCAGTGTATTGCAGATCTCTGCTCAGGTCCCCCTTGAAAATGAGACCCAGATCTCAATGGGGTTTACCTGGTTAAATAAAGAAAAAGAAAAATGAAAGCCCAACCTCAAGCCTACGCAAACAAAAATATCAATCTAAACTGGCAAGGAGATGATTTACAAAAAAACCACAAAGCAGCAACCCTGAAGAAGCTATAATGCTCCACAGCTTGTGCGGGGGAATAGGTTCACATGACAACTCTTCAAGAACACAAACCATATAAAGGGCAGGGTTAGGGTTAGCAGATATAAAGAAAAAGTTTGCTCAGAAGACACCAGTATTTATATTTACCTTCATGAAAAATGCTGCTTGAGGATGAAAACTATTGCTCTCACCCTGACCACATCATCCCTACAGGAAAACAGAACTTTAGAAAAATTAGAGACCCTTGCCAAAAAGATAAAAACGAGACCTTAATAAAAGAAACAGGGAAACCTGCTAGCTAAAAAAGTACTCAGTTTGCAACAGATGTTTTTTTTTTCAGTTACAGTCTAGCCTTGATTACAGTTACTAAGGTCTACAGTAATCCTTGAAAATATTTTTTAACAGGCACTTAAAATCTTAACCTATCAAACGGAGATTGAGCATTTTGGAAAAAAAAAGAAAAAATTCTCTACATGGGCAAATCTTTTTCACTGGAGTTTTGACTGTTTTTCGCTATTCAAATTTACTGTATGCCAGAAATCATATTTTTATTTGTATTAAATATTTGCAAGACAATGTATAATTTTCCTTTTATGTCACAATTATGCACCACGTTGTATTGTTCTACCTGACAAAATCCCAATAGATAAATCAAAGATTGTGGATGTGATTCAATACAAGGCAAAAAAATTCAAGGGAGATGGATACTTTTGCAAAAAAAAAAAAAACAGTATACTAACAGAGATACCTCTGTCCTTGCATAACTGATGATGCAAAAAGGTTACATCAAAATAAAAAACTGTAATAAAAAATGGGTCAATGGAGCAAAGAAAAACAATTCAGGAATATATAATAAAAAAATAATAAATTCTGTCAATTACACGTAGTTCATGTCTCTCCAGTTTTCCTACTATTCTTGACATGTGTTATGTCCTGCCCCTTTATTCCTCATTGGTGCTATAAACATTGAAGTGAATCATGCAAAAGAGATGGCACCACCTGCCATATTAAATGAAGCATCTTTGTATTGAGAACAAAAAGATGTGAAGGGATGAGGGTAATAATGGGGGCTCTTCTGAACATATATCCACTCTTGACTATCTACTTTATGGTCTTGTGTTGTGTTACTTTTTCTCTTCCTTCAACATGTAATTCAAGGAGAAAGTTTAACTTAAATGAAATGCACAAGTTTGGGGATGTGGTTCTAGGTGGGCTTTTTGAGGTCCATTACACCTCTGTCTTCCCCAAACTGACTTTTACATCAGAGCCACAGCAGCCCGTCTGCAAAGGGTAAGTATCCCACATGCTACACGTTGAGGACAATGGTGCTTCATTCTACTGAATAAAGGATTAAACTCTCTTGTAAAGAGCTTTTTAAATATGTTAGTAAAAAACTTAAAACATAAACAGAAAACTGTAAGCTGGTTTGGTTATTTCTTAAGTATTGCATGGTCTTTTGATGCATTGTTTTAAACCTCATGGCTATACTCTGTGTCCTACAGCTTTGACACTTTAGGCTTCAGGCATGCAATGACCATGGCTTTTGCTGTCGATGAGATCAACAAGAATTCCAAAATTCTTCCAAACTTGACCCTGGGATACAGCCTCTATGATAACTGTGGGGCACTTGCTATTGGATTGAGTGGTGCCTTATCTCTAGCCAGCGGCCAAGAGGAACAGTTTCTGCTTAAGGAGAACTGCTCTGGAAGCCCTCCTGTAGTGGGGATTGTTGGTGATCATTATTCAACTTTTTCTATTGCCTCAGCCAATGTTCTAGGTTTATACAAGATGCCTATTGTAAGTGTTGCTATGTTTTTTTTTTGTGTGTGTTATTGCATTTTTATAAGAACTTTATGTTAAAATAGTCTGTGTCTGATTCCATTGAAACAACTTGTCTTTTCTTAGGTGAGTTATTTTGCCACATGTTCCTGTCTTAGTGATCGGCAGCGTTTTGCCACCTTCTTTAGAACAATCCCAAGTGATGCTTTCCAGGTGATCCTAATTCCCAATTTAAGAACATATTTTCTATCTATGACAGCTGGATAAGAAAAGAATATCTGTTCCTATGCTGTTTGTATACTTACAATTTTATTTCCAGCTGTATGCATGATTAATGTGACAACATATAATTTCAGTTCTAGGTTAAAAAATTCGAAACACGTTTTCTAACTCCCTTACCTTATTCTAGGTTCGTGCCATGATTCAAATTCTAAAATATTTTGGTTGGACATGGTTTGGCTTGTTGGTGACTGATGATGACTATGGACTTCATGTGGCTCAGTCCTTTCAGTCTGACCTGGCTGAATCTGGCAAAAGTTGCCTGGCCTATCTTGAGGTTTTGCCTTGGGACACTAACCCAAATGAGCTCAGGAGGATTGTAAACTTGATAAAGACATCAACAGCTCGTGTTGTCATTGTTTTTGCACATGAAATTCACATGATACAACTAATGAAAGAGGTGAATATTTAAGTGTTGTTTAAGTTTAAACTCCAACATGGTTTATCTCTATGAGTTGCATTATTCCTTATAAAAATGTAACAATAAGATTTTCTCAACTAATACTTGATAGCGTTCAAAGAGAAGTAAGATACGAAGTTCCTTGCTGCAAACATTGATTTGCCTCAAAATATTGTCAT
Source organism: Cyprinodon variegatus (assembly GCF_000732505.1). Taxonomy (NCBI): domain Eukaryota; kingdom Metazoa; phylum Chordata; class Actinopteri; order Cyprinodontiformes; family Cyprinodontidae; genus Cyprinodon; species Cyprinodon variegatus. The sequence continues at coordinate 691,552 of NW_015150457.1, read as the reverse complement.
CAGATATTAGAGGAAATACACACATCCGTCTATAAAATTATTACTCGGACTAATAAGAATGTGGATATTTCAACTGATACATATTTATTATATCAGGTGGCACAGCAGAATGTAACCGGTCGGCAATGGATTGCCAGTGAAGCCTGGACAACAGCATCCGTTCTCCAGACACGAGAACTCGCACCATACCTAAGAGGTACGCTGGGCATTGCAATACGGCGTGGAGAAATACCAGGGCTTAAGGACTTTTTGTTAAAGATACGCCCTGACACAAATGACAACAATGGAAATAACTTGGTATCATTCCTTTCTTGAAAATGCCTCCACAGTAATGCCATTAGATTAATATCAAGGTGAACATATTTTTATATATTTCTGAATGTGGTCCAGGTGAAGCAGTTCTGGGAGCACACATTTAAGTGCAAATTCAAGCCCTCTGATTGGAACGACAAGGAAACTGCATGCACTGGTAATGAAAACATTGAACTGGCAGAGACAGAGTTTTTGGATGTTTCAAACCTCAGACCTGACTACAATGTTTACAAGGCTGTCTATGCTCTGGCTTATGCCCTTGATGACATGCTGCAGTGCGAGCCAGGAAAAGGACCTTTTAATGGACATAGTTGTGCCAGTTTACAGGCTGTGGAGCCGTGGCAGGTATGATCAGATATGTGTAAATGTTTTTTAAGAACAGCTACTGTGCTTGGATGATTTCATTTGCATAAAAACTCAATTATAAAAGGCAAAGTATTCTTTAGCAGTTTATTGTAAAGGTTTGACAGGCATGGCTTACAACAAAGGGTATCATTTTTTTTTTGTCATTTGCACCCAACATAGGTTAGTTTGCTCTTCTATTTAAATAGGAGCAACTATCTTTTTGCACTGTATAAGTACAACATTGTTGTGCAAAAGTAAAAATTGTAGACAATATAACAGGTTGATGATGTTGATTTTATTCAAATATTTCCATATTGTGCCTAGTTTAATTTAATAACTGTTTTTGCAGATTTCGGACTACATTTGGCCATCTCTAACTTGAAATTCATAAAAAAAAAAAAAATTGAGTTTTATTTCACTGGTAATATATTCTTTAATACAGTATATAGTATATTACTTATCTTTTATACTTTGGCCCAGTTTAATGTGGGATTCTGCTTTGTTGTTTTTTTTTGTGATGGCTAGACAAAAGTGCAAAACGCCAGTCTGTCCCACATAAATCGGGGCATCTGGTCACCTTAGACTTGAGATCCTCTTCAGTAGTCAAAGTAAATTATAGAAATTATTTGAATATTGTCCTTATTTCGAAAAAAAATATGCATATAGATAAATTAAAGACTGCCACTATATGGTGTGTTCACTTTCATAATATCCCCATTTAGGTAGGTTGAAAAGTTTGGTAATGACTACTTTAGGTAGTTTGATTTTTAAAGGACCATTGCAGTCAGCAAATAATAATCAAGAGGTCATAATTTATACCTAAAACTAATACGTTTGCGGTGGTTGAATGAATTTAGCGTTAATGAGTGAAAAAATAAAAAAAACAATTTTCGTCGCAATCACGGAGTCTAGGAATGGTCATTACATGGCTTTACAAGCAAAATCAGTGGGAACTACTAGACACCCCTACAATCAACAATAATTATTTTTAAATTTCGAGAGGACTTCACCATTAGAATTTGCGAGAGCTATAGTTAAACTGACAACACCCACGTGCATGGCAGTTGGATGTTGTTGGTAAAAGTGAAAAAGGGAGGATTTGCCATTGAACTTCTGGCCAGAGAAAAAAACACCTTATATGTAGCCAACATTTTGAAGAAGAATGCTTTCAAGATGACTTGGATAATGGCACGTTGTGATAAACACCAGATACAGCACTGGGACTTGATCAACAGCCGATACCGCACCGTGATGTCACAAAAAAGGTGGCAATAGTGTTATTTTACAAACGTGTGGGTCCAGTAAAGCACATTCAAATGAAAATTACTGTAGTCTTAATTGAAAACACTTATTTATTGAACAGTATGTAATAATTTCATATTTAAAGTACCTTCAGAAGTTTGAATTTTTGAATATGACCGAACATCTCCTTTAAAGACATAATTAATATGATAAATAACATAAAAGTATTTAATGGTAAGCAATTGACAAGCTTTAGTTAAGTCTAAGTCTGTCATTAATTACTTAATTAAGTCTTTTCTCCATTTGTAGGTTTTACATTACTTGCAAAAAGTCAACTTTTCTACTAACTTTGGGGATCAAGTGTCTTTTGACGAGAACGGTGATGCCCTACCAATATATGATGTCATGAATTGGCAACAACTGCCTGATGGCAAAACAGGAACTCAAAATGTTGGTGAAGTAAAAAAGTCAATCTCTGGGGGGGAAGAACTCACATTGGACGAGAACAACATCTTCTGGAACACAGATTCAAATAAGGTATTTTCTTTTTGCAAACCTCCTCTATGTGGAATTTATATCAAGCATTGTAAATAACAATATTTTTCCTTTCAAATGTTTCCAGCCAATGCGATCAGTTTGCAGTGAAAGTTGCCCTCCAGGAACTCGTATGGCCAGAGAAAAGAATCAACCTGAATGCTGTTTCACCTGTGTATCCTGCTCAGGGGGAAAGATTAGTAATAAGACCAGTAGGTGATAATGCTTTATATATATATATATATATATATGTATATATATACGTATATATATGTATGTGTGTGTGTGTGTGTTATCCGGGTATTTTATCACATAAATAGTCATATTTAATACATCTGAATAGCTTTGAAATTTTCAGTGATTCAGTTTACTAAGTGAAACACGATGTATTGATCATTTAAACAAAAACTGATGTTTTCCATCCTTAATCTCTGTTTATTATGATAGAAAATGAGTGAAACATTACATCAGATGACTAGAAAATATATTTTTAATGAATGGAATGTGAACCTAATATAAATTATGTAGATGACCTTTTAAACACAACATATCGTGCTTTTAAATACTTTATTTTCCAATTCAAATATTTTATTGTAGCCTCCCAAACACCTTCTTCAACCATTTTTTTGCCCCACAGCAGCGGGTTTATCAACAGCAGACTTCTTCT
>NW_015150457.1:679327-687458 GCF_000732505.1 Cyprinodon variegatus | reverse complement strand
CTATTAGACATAGAGGACAGAACAAAATGTATTTAAAAGCTGAAAATGTGAATTTTCATGATATTTAGCCTTTTAATGTTATTTTCAAAAAGTAGCCTGTCTTTCTTTCTTATTCCATATAACCATACTTAGTTTTGTCTTGTTCTTTTTGTCAGACTCCTTGGAGTGCTTCAGCTGTCCAGAGGATTTTTGGTCCAGCCCACATCATGACCACTGCATTCCTAAGAAAACAGAGTTCCTGTCCTATCAAGAACCTCTTGGTATTTGTTTAACAACCACCTCATTGCTGGGCACATTTATCTGTGCTGTTGTTTTGGGGATCTTCATCTATCACCGCAGAACACCTATAGTTAGAGCGAACAATTCAGAACTGAGCTTTCTGCTCCTAGTGTCACTAAAACTATGCTTTCTATGCTCCCTGTTGTTTATTGGTAGACCCAGGCTGTGGACATGTCAGCTAAGACATGCAGCATTTGGGATTAGCTTTGTACTTTGTGTCTCATGCATCCTGGTGAAAACTATGGTGGTTCTTGCTGTGTTTAAAGCTTCCAAAGCAGGAGGTGGAGCTAATCTCAAGTGGTTTGGAGCTATGCAGCAGAGGGGAACAGTTCTGTTTCTTACATGCATTCAAGCAGCTATTTGTGTTGCTTGGCTTGTCTCCTCCTCACCGACTCCTTACAAAAATACCCAGTACCACAATGACAAAATAGTTTATGAGTGTGCAGTTGGGTCCACTGTTGCTTTTGGTGTGTTACTGGGATATATTGGTATTTTAGCTACTGTTAGCTTTTTCATGGCCTTCTTGGCAAGAAATCTTCCAAATAACTTTAATGAGGCCAAGCTCATCACTTTCAGTATGCTAATATTCTGTGCAGTTTGGGTGGCTTTTGTTCCTGCCTACATCAACTCTCCAGGAAAATATGCAGATGCAGTGGAGGTATTTGCCATTCTGGCCTCAAGTTTTGGTCTCCTGGTGGCTCTTTTTGGACCTAAATGTTATCTAATCCTGCTCAAACCAGGAATGAATACAAAGAAGGCTGTCATGGGTCGATACACCAAATCATAAGCATTTTAAATTGCTATATATATATATATATATATATACATGTTTTTTTTTATTCCATTTGTTAATAATTATAATGGAGCATTTTCATTTGCTATTCCTAAAAGAAACAATCACTCTGAGAAGCAAACCCAATCATATTGTTGCACCACAATTGAATACTACTAAGTCCTTAACTCCATATCATAATTATTCACCAAATTTAAGTTCACCAAATTTAAGTTGTATTAGAACAAAATGGAAGTGGTTGGAAAACATAATTGTAACCACAAGGTTACAGGCCATGTAAAATCAAACTTTCTGCACGCTGAATGTAAAGGTGCAAAGCACAACGCTACCAGACCCTAAAGATGTATTCTCAGAGTAACTGTGGCTAAGTGGGTAGTGTATCTTAAATCTGAAAGTTGTGGCTTAAATTCCAGGTTCCTCCTGACATGTCTCAAGCTCATTTAATAATGAATACATGTCAAGTTCTAAAAAGTATACTAGAAAATAACTTTATTTTCAGTCTTTGCCAGAACAGGAGATTGATATATTTATATTCACATGAAATACAAAATTGGCAACAGTTAGGGGTTTATTACTGGTGTCAAAATCGGTCTCCTGTGCTATGTGCACACACCGTTATGATTTTCCGCTTCCATCCAGAGCAGGGATTCAAGAAGTGGGGGTGGTGAGAGACCAAGTGTTGGGTCATCAAATTGTTTTCACAATTACTGTTGATCCCTGAGGATAATGGAGCACCGAAACATGTCATGAAATACAAAGGTCTTATTGTCCCATGAAATAGGTGGATGTAACATGTTTTTGTTTATCTTTTACATGATTCCAACATTAAATAGACCATAAAAATGTGAATGAACCTTGAATTAAAAATGCATTAAAATTGCTGAACTAGAAAATAATATGTCATTTAAAATATATTTATGTAAAAATTAGTATGATTACCTAATTATATTTATTTTTAGGGGTTAACACAAGCTAGAATGTTTGGAAAACCCTGATCTAGATAACAGTTTAGGGTGTAATATGATGTGGTAGAGTGAAAAGAACACCACATTTCTCGAATCTTCATTTTAATTTTTATGTTCTATGTTCTGGTTATAGTGGCCTTACTGATGCATAACAGGTCAGAAATGTCTTTATCATTGAGTTTCCATGCCTCACTGAATAACCGTATAAATATGTGCCAATCAACTGATTCAAGAAATTCAAATTAAGAACTTTGACTCTAATTTGAGGTATTTCTCTCTAAAGAACAATTAATTAATCATAGACACATTTTCATATTTGGATCCAAAGGTTTCCTTTTTTTTTAATTACATGAACCCAAATGTAAAAGGGCAGAAAAATCCACCATTGAACAACCATGTATTGTTTACAAAAAATGGGGGGAAAAACTTCATATTTGCTCCATAGCTTAAAATAGAAATAAACCCCCTTTATGATACATATGAATATCTATTTAATTGAAATTTTCACCTTAAAAATGCATTGGGTATTGATGTGGTCTTACATTAAAATGTAAAGAGTTAGGTTAATAAAATATCTCTTAAAGTTATTCTGTGTACATGCAGTTTCTAAATTGAATTGCAATTGAAGTCCTGCCTACTTTTCTTCCTCTACCCTCATTGGTGAGACGTGAGATGAAAAAACTAGTGAATGTCAATAAATGGGAGAGTGTAAAAATAAAAAAAGAATCTAACAACTGGGTGTAAAGACGGAGACATTAAAGTAATGTGTCCCTTTAAAGACCAAAGCTTATTCTTGCTACTATTACAGTTATTCTGTTTTTACTGTGCCAGTCCCCCTAATCAGTTGTCCTGTATTTCACAAGGACAGTTTAATCTGAATAGTATGCACAAAGCAGGAGATGTAATTCTTGGGGGATTGTTTTCTACTAATTTCTACTCAGTCTTCCGTGATCAATCTTTTACATCTGAGCCTCTGGATCCTACCTGCTATGGGTAAGTGTGATGGGCTGCAAAACAGTGTAAGCATTGCTTGGAATGATTTATATAATTTTAGAAAATGGGGGAAAAAAATATTATTAAGCATTTTGTCTGTTGTTTTAATAAATTAAACAGTTGTGATGTTGTTTTAGTTTTGACATTCTAGGATTTAAACAGGCCCAGACTATGGCTTATGCAATTGATGAGATCAACAGAAACTCTAAGTTGTTACCCAATATGACTTTGGGATACGCTCTGTATGATACCTGTGGGCAACTTGGAATTGGATTTCGTTCGGCAATGGCATTAATAAGTGGTCAAACAAAGCAAATAATATTGTATGAGAAGTGTAGGGGAAGCCCTACAGTGTTGGGGATTGTGGGGGATTCTTCATCTACACGCTCTATTGCCATCTCCAGTGTCTTAGGTTTGTACAGACTACCTATGGTAAGTTTTCTGCTTCACCATCCAAATAATATTTAGGATTGTTTTAAACAGAATTGTTGGTTTTGAAAATCTATCTGAGTTCCATGTGCATTTCCATTAGGTAAGTTACTTTGCCACGTGTTCCTGTCTAAGTGACCGTCAGAGGTTTCCATCCTTCTTTAGAACAATTCCAAGTGATGCTTTCCAGGTAAAATTGTTGCAGTGAGAAATGTGGTCTTAAAATCCACTTAACTGATTATAAAGGAAAATGAAAAAAAGCTTTTTTTTTTCTTGTAATTTTTTTTTTATTCTTCACAACAATTTCTTCTAACCCTCTCACTCTATTCCCATGAAGGTGAATGCCATGCTTCAGATTTTAAAACACTTTGATTGGACATGGGTGGGCTTGCTAATAAGTGATGATGATTATGGGCTCCATGCTGCCAGATCATTTCAATCTGCTCTTGGTCTGTCTGGAAAAAGCTGCTTGGCCTACTTAGAGGCGTTGCCATGGGGCAATGAGCCCCCAGAGCTGAGAAGGATAGTGGATGTGATTAAGAAATCAACAGCTCACGTGGTCATTGTTTTTGCGCATGAAAGTGTCATGATTCATCTCATTGAAGAGGTATCAATGTTTTAGTTAAGGAGATATGTATACGTTTTAGTCATTAGATGCGGAGGACCAAGACAGTCACTGAAACAAAAGGGGAGCTGTTTACATCCGAGGAACAATTTGGATTGCTTTAATTCAATGGCAAATATGCTCAGAAATTAAAAGGGTCACACAAAAGCCAAATGGAAAAGGAAAACTGTTAAGAGAATGCTTAGGGACCAGAAAATTCACAGGAATTATAAAAAGGAAAGAAATAGAATATGGAACTACAAATTGGATTTGAAAATGCAGGTTCAAAAAACTGAATGGAAAGTGGGGTTTCTGTCAGGGTTCTGCCCTCTGCTTGGGTTTAATTTTTTGTTTCTTTTTTGTCTATTTATACCAGTGCTGAGTTCTTTAGTTACCCTCTGCTGTCCCCTTGTGCTTGTTTTCCATTTCCATTGGTTTCCTCCTAGTTGGTCGTGCCCACACCTGCTCCCAATCTGCTAATTAGCCTGTCTTGGTTGAGTCTCCCAATATTTACACCACCTCTGGAGTCACTCAGTGCTGGTTTGTTGTTCCCTTGTTTCTGGTTTGCCACGTGAGTTTTCCTGATGCTTTCTGTTTTTTTGTTTTTTTTTGTTCTTAGTATTTTGGATTTTTGGATGTCTGCCTCATTTTATTTTCATTAAATCCACAAGATTAACCTCTGCCCCCTGGTCTCTGCATTTGGGTCCTAAACCAACCTCCAACCAACCATTGACACTAACCTTTTAAAATGTCTGATAAGGAAAGGTATCTACAATCAGATTTATGAAATGTGGATTTAAAAATCTCTACTTAAAAATAAGGATGTGAAAATACATTTTCTTATTGCAGTATTTGATAATGGATGAATACATTCAAGTTGAAATGTATCTATTATAATTAATATTTAAAATGTACAATCACAAAATCCTTTTCAAATTTGATTTTCTAATTGTATGATTCAAATGTTAAATTTAAAACGGTTGTATTTCATTTTTCATTGATCCTCCTGGTCCTCCGTTATTGGATACTTTCATGTAGAATAAAAATTGTTGATGTGATCTTACTAATATACTTATATATACTATATATATTTCACACATCACATAAAGGTATGTAATGTCAGCTTTGCCACATAATATAACACCAGTAATCACAGGTTGAGGCGTATAGTTAAAATAGCTGATATGACATTATTGTTGCTTATATTTCTTCCCCGTTTTCTGCAGGCTTTAGAGATGGCTATTGAAGATACATTTACTCCTCTCAAAAGCTTACATTTGATTTACTAATAATTGTCATCTGGGATGTTATTGGATCAGTCAACCTTACAGTATAATGCCTCTGTTACTGGATCAATGAGCAATACCCTTTCTTTTCTTTTAAAATAAATCTAGTAAGGAACATTAATTTACATACCGACATTACAGTAAATCAGTTATTTTTTATTAGATTATTTTTTATTTTTTTTATATGCAGAAAGTCAGAAATTAAAGGTGGGGAGACAAACAATTCTCCTCTGAAGTGAAGAACTTTAAAGTGCAAATCCATAAACTAAAGAATATCTATTAACCCAAAAGTCTATGAGTTGGATAGCCAAGTGGATAGCCTCAAGTACAGAACAATATAATTTACAGGAAAAATTTGTCATTACTATCACACTAATAATCTTTGTTTTCATATGTGTTTATAGTCAAAGGAGAAAAAAAGTTTGTTAATGACTATATAATTTGTTGGATTGCTCGATTGAAGGTCTGCTCCATGATGGGCAGAGGTTAGCTACAAAAATGATATGTATCATTAATCTAACTGTTATAATGAGGAATGTACGTAAAAGAAACATAAAACTGAATCAAATACATGATTTAACAGTACAAAAAAGTAGTAAACTTAAATGGTTGTATCATTAATACGTCCACTATGAAAATTATATTCTACAATTAAAGATAGATATCAACATTTTACTGTATTTAAATTTATTCTATAAATAAAAAACTTTAAATTTCATATAGTTCTTTATATAGAGTTTAACATTTGAAAGACTGTTTAACATTTTTTTTGTACACAAATAGGTTGTTAGACAAAACCTGACTGGACTTCAGTGGTTGGCAAGTGAAGCCTGGTCTACAGCTGCAGTGCTTCAGACCCCTCGCCTTATGCCTTATCTTGGTGGCACATTGGGCATCGCTATTCGTCAAGGAGAGATACCAGGCCTCAAGGACTTCCTGTTACAAATAAAGCCTAATACACAACAAAACAACACCAATGGAAATAGCATTGTAAGATCTCTTATCGACTATAGCACTTTCACAAGTAATACATAACAGTTGGTTCCTTTAAAACTTTGATCTATTTCAGGTAAACCAGTTTTGGGAATTCACATTTCAGTGTAGATTTGAACCACTTCCAACAGGCTGGCTTGAGAACGGGGGGAAAATTTGCACTGGAGAGGAAGATTTAAGAGCTGTAGAAACTGAGTTCTTCGACGTTTCTAACCTCCGGCCAGAATACAATGTTTACAAAGCTGTGTATTCATTGGCATATGCCCTTCATGATTTGCTGCAGTGTGAGCCAGGAAGTGGGCCTTTTAAAGATGGTAGCTGTGCCACTTTGGAAACACTTCAACCATGGCAGGTAAAAAAAAAAAAAAACTGGGTATGACTACCTCAGAGGTTATTTTTCAAAGCAATATTAAACCACGCTATGATTCCATTCATAAAATCATGACTGGGTATTCTAAATCCTCTTACTGTGTGAATGTCAGTAGGAGAATTATTAATAAATCAGACATTCTTCTTTTTGACTCTCCCATCGGCCCTCCATTAGCTTTTACATTATCTGAATAAGGTTAATTTCAACACTTCATTTGGTGATCAAGTGTCATTTGATGAGAATGGTGATGCTCTCCCTATCTATGATGTCATGAACTGGCATTGGGTCCCTGATGGAGGATGTAAAGTTCAAAATGTGGGCGAGGTTAAAATATCAGAATTCAATGGTGAACAACTTTCCCTGAATGAAGACAAGATCTTCTGGAATTTTGAATCCAAACAGGTAGTGTCTTCTTATTTTATTTTAAAGCTCCTAAAGTCACTTGAAAGAGAAATATGCACCTCTGTTTGCCTTACAGCCACCCCGGTCAGTTTGCAGTGACAACTGTCCTCCAGGTACACGTGTGGTGAGAAAGAAGGGGGAACCTCAGTGCTGTTTTGACTGCATCCCCTGCTCTGAAGGAAAAGTCAATAATCAGACGAGTGAGTGTTTATTAGTGGTGTGAATTGGCAAGAATTTGGCGATACAATATGTATCACCATGCATGTTTAACAATTGGATTAACCCCGGCACATCCCGATACATAAAAAAAGAAAATGAAACATTGCAGTTATCATAACAGCTCTAGAAAACCTTAAAAGTTCTTGTCGCTGCCCTGCTGTGGCTGGTGAAGAGCAGCTGAATTATAGGCTCTTGGTTGGTGTGCTGTAGACTAGTGGCTGATGGTTAAGAGTTATATAAAGGGAAGACAATGAAATGGCTGTTTGTTTATAAATATTTTTGTTTTCCATTTTAGATCCATTTGTCCACATATTTAATCCATACCGATATCATCTAATAGGGTTCCCAACTCAGTAACAATGAAATAAGGGAGACTTTTCACCAAAACATTATCTTCAATCCCATTGACATTATGAAGGGAAGGGAAGGGAAGGCAAGGCAAGGCAAGGCAAGGCAAGGCAAGGAAAGGAAAGGGAAGGGAAGGTTAACAAGCCTTTTGGTGGGGAACAATTTGAGGCATCATTGAAATCTCGTGTTTTCTGTAATGTTCAGGGAATGTTCAATCACACTCCTGCACCTATTGACAGTTATGTTGGTTCACTGTTTCTCAGCAAGGGATTTTTCTGGGACAGTTTTTTTTTTATTTTTATCCTTAAAAAAAATTAAAATGAGTATTTTATTTTACTAAATTATTATTAAATTAATTTTTATTTATCATACGTTTTTCAGCTGTGGTTATTTAAATGACTTGTAAATGATTTATAATTTTCTTTAATGGAATTATAATTTTCTTTAATT
>NW_015150457.1:677797-679022 GCF_000732505.1 Cyprinodon variegatus | reverse complement strand
GGCACATTTATCTGTGCTGTTGTTCTAGGGATCTTCTTCTACCATCGTGGAACACCTATAGTACGGGCCAACAATTCAGAACTCAGTTTTCAATTATTGTTGTCACTAAAACTGTGCTTCCTGTGTTCCCTGCTGTTTATTGGACAACCTAGATTGTGGACATGTCAGCTGAGACATGCAGCATTTGGGATTAGCTTTGTACTCTGTGTCTCATGCATCCTGGTTAAAACCATGGTGGTTCTGGCTGTTTTTAAAGCCTCCAAGCCAGGAGGTGGAGCCAGTCTCAAGTGGTTTGGTGTTTCCCAGCAGAGAGGAACAGTTTTTGTTCTGACCTCTGTTCAGGCAGCAATCTGCACTGCTTGGCTTGTCACCCACTCACCATCTCCACATAAAAATACTCAGTACCACAACGACAAGATTGTTTATGAATGTGTTGTTGGCTCAACTATTGGTTTTTCAGTGTTACTTGGTTATATTGGGTTACTGGCCACCCTCAGTTTTCTGATAGCATTTCTGGCAAGGAATCTTCCTGACAACTTCAATGAAGCCAAATTCATCACTTTCAGCATGTTAATTTTTTGTGCAGTGTGGGTGACCTTCATACCTGCTTATATCAGCTCACCAGGTAAGCATGCAGATGCAGTAGAGGTGTTTGCAATCCTTGCCTCTAGTTTTGGCCTTTTGACGGCCCTTTTTGGACCCAAATGTTACATAATTTTGCTGAGACCAGAAAGAAATACAAAGAAAGCTATTATGGGGCGAAGTAACACTGGTACAACTGAAAGCTAAAAAGTGCTGGACAAGTGAACTGCATAGAAACTCTACACAAATTTTATTCCTTTAGAATTTTAAAACTATTGACATATGTTTGTTAAACTATCTAAAATAGAAAAACCTGAACTTCATCTTAAATGCATCGTGAATGGTTTTCTAAAACACAAATCTTGAAATGAAGCTTAAGAAAGCTTAAGAGAAAATTAAATCTATCAGCTTCACCTAAACCACCTGTGATGTCCCTCTTCAAGCTTAAGCCAATCATCTCTTGGCCACACCCCCTCTGAAGCAAGTCATGTTTAAGATTCCCTTCATTTAGCTCCTGGCATCTCTCTCCCACATGTAAACTTTATCCCACCTCCACCCCATCTCCTCCCTCACTCTCAGACTATTCTTAATCCCACTCACCCTCTGGTTTATTCAACCACAAACAACTTTTCCTGGGTTACTT
>NW_015150457.1:609876-677483 GCF_000732505.1 Cyprinodon variegatus | reverse complement strand
TAAATTGAATTGTATAAATAAAACTTTTTTAATTGCAGATTTTCTATGTGTGAGTCTCTCCAGGTTAAATTTTCATTAAACCTTTTACAGAGGTGGCGGTAACTGGTTAGATTTACTCAGGTACATTTATATCATTAACTTTATAAAAATAAAATTACTTTCAGTAGTTGTTGTACTTTACTATACTCTTTAGTTTTACTTAAGTAATATTCTTGAGAGAGTAGCACTACTCTTACTTGAGTAAAATTTCCAGTTACTCTACAGACCACAAGTAATTTCACCTTGGAGATCAGATGAATACACCATAAACCAGGGATTTCAAAGTCACTTCGGCAGGGATGTCAAAGCTTGGATACGCTGCCAAGCGAGGGGCAGGTGTGGAACACCAGGCACAGAATACCCGGAGGTGAACAGACAGCACAGTCAGGGCAGAGGTCCGCGCCTGTAAGTAGTGCTCTGTCTCGATCACAGTATTGTGCAGATCCCATCTGCCCCTTGCTCAGCAGCGTGTCTGTCTCTATCACCTGCAGGATCAGCTCAGGCCCTCCCTCCATCCAGGCTCCCTTTATTTTGGCTTCAATCAGCCTCTGTTGACACCTGCGTGCAGCATTTGCGGAGCACAGTTATTGCATTCCGCCTCCTTAGACAACCGACTTCAGCCCAGCTTGGATTGTTAAAGGGGGAAAAGCAAAAACCAAAACAATCGAAACATGCATGCGCAAAAAAAAATTTTTAATAATTTTAATAAAAGAAAAACACAGTCATGTTTTCCCCTGGGAATGTAGTGTTGGTGAACAACCGCACCAACACTACATTCCCCACAATGCAACGGTAGCCCGTGAAGTCACAGCAGTTCTAACGGTAATGAAATATCATCCAGGGGGCCATGGGTAAACAATTTGTTGGCTGGATCCGGCCTGCGGGCCTTGACTTTGACATATAAACAGTAGCATCAACAAGTTATTTTATCTTTCCTGACAAATATGCATGTCTATGACCTACTGTAGGAATTCTTTTTTAAGCTTATGTTGAGAAAATTGATTTGGTAAAGTGTTTCCTCTGCACCCCTCTGGGGTTCAAGGAGACAGAAGTAAACCTACAGAAGGAAGCAGAGATACAAAAGGTACCTGTCAACCAGCTGTACAGGCGACCCCGTCCCATGTCAGAGGATGAAAGAGAGCTCATACAGTTTGTAAAAGAAACAGGGCTACACTGAAAAACATGGCAAGTTCCAACATCTATAAACAAAGGTGTTGAAGGCAGCAAGAACAGCTGAGATTTCTGTCTGGGATGGAATCACAGCCAAACAGACCAGATGAAGCTACTACGATTACAGAAAGCAGAGAAAGCATAAAGTTTGAGGGTGAACTAGCAAATACTACAGAATGGTAGCCTGGTAAACTAGCCCCACCCACCAGTGGCCAAAATAATTTTTGCCTGCAAGTTTGGTCTAGCCTTGATCAATGCCCCAGGCCCTAGAACTGGCGGGCCAATCACAGCACAGAGATATGTTTTGAATTTTTGGATGCAAAAGGACGTATTTTGCGTTTTCCGACAGGCACCAGCATATTACAAATATGATCTTTTTTTTTAATTTTTCATCAGAAGCATTTTGGATCAGCTGAAGGCTTTTAACTACTTCCTGTTAGTAAAGAATACAAGACTCCGGGTTTGAAGTAACAAATGCATGGACTAGTTTCTCAGCCTCCCCTCTGGATAATATATTTCTAATTTTTTGTAATTTTCCGAAGATGAAAGAAGGAGGTTCTAGAATCTTGGGAAATTTCTTAGATATGTCATCAAAAGGTCCAAAGTATGAAGATGAGAATATGTGGGACTAATCAAATTTTGTACAAAGCCGATCAAGTCCAAGATAGCATTAAAGGCTGCATTTAGGCAAACATCTTCAATGTCAGCAAGGATGTTAAAATCACCCATTTTGATGAGCTTGTCAGTATTAAACACTAAATCAGATATGAACTCTGACAAAAATTACTGTAAGGACCTGGTGGATGATACAAAGTTACGGAAAGAAGTGAACATTTACATAACCAGAGGGAGTTACCCGATTTATGCCCCATATAATCCTCTTGCTGCAGCCAAGTTTCTCTAAGGCAACATAAATCAATTTGATTATCACAAATCAAGTCATTAACAAACAGACTTTTTGAAGAAATATCTTAGGTTAAATGAACAACATTTAAAAGTTTAATCTTTTTCCCCAATTGCAATTATTATTTTTATTAGATTATCATGATTTACTCCCTGTGACAGACCAGCGACCTGTCCAGGGTGTACCCCGCCTCTCGCTCATAGACTGCCAGTGATGGCACCAGCCCCACCACGACCCTGGCAAGGACTAAGTGGGAAAACTAGTCCTTTATGATTCCGTTCTTATTTATTTGGTTTTGGTTGTGAGCAATACACTGTGTGGAAGGAGTATTGAGTGGATAACAGTAGAGAAGCTGCAGTGAATTAAAGTTTAATTCAAGAGAATTAAAGTATGACTCTGCTTACTGTTCTGCATGCCTGGGTTGTCAGGGTTTTGGAGGACATATAAATTTGGCCAGATTCCTAGAATTCCTAGACAAAATGACTGCATTGATACCAATATTAATGGTATCAAATGCTGATGTTATGCTTCTCATCTATTGGACTTTGATTTTTTAGTTTCGAGTTATCTAATTAATACTGTTTTGTTGATATTTAGTTTATTTTCCATTTTGTGCTATATTTAAGCAGTCTTAAGATACTCTCTGTTACTCCCTTGTGCCTGTCGCCTTTCCCCTATCTACCTTCTAGTCACTTCCATCCACACCTGCTCCATATCAGCTGATTACCCCAGTCTTTGTTCTGTCTCCCATATATACTTGTCCTGTGCAGTTCTGAAGGTTTTGGTTCTTTGTTGTTACTTGGCTACCCATGTGTGTTTTCTCCAGTTTTTTTTTTTTTTCCCTCGGTTTGATTTCTGGATTTTGTTCTGTTACTGTTCATTTCATTAAACCTACAAGAGCTCCTCTCTGCCTCCCTCATCTCTGCATTTGGGTCCTCAACCAACCTCTGCCCTCACTGGGTGTTACTTCAGATTGTGATCTTAATATTCAAAAACCCCCATTCTTAATTTCACTCTCTACATATTTATGTTGGAGACATCACCAAGCTATCAACAGGTCAAACACAAGACAAAAATCAAAAATACACACAAAAACCAGTTTATCTATTACCTGTCTTTGGCCTATAGGAGGACACCATAATACATCCAGAGGGAGAACATGAAAGGTGATGAAAAATTATTGACCGGAATTTAAATCCAGAACTGTTCTTACTGCAAAGCAAAGGGGCAAAACCTGCAACATTACACAGCCCCTAAATATTTCAGAAATTCCTTATATACCTATCACATTTAAATGTATAACATTTTCTCTTATTAAGTACAATCTTATTAATTACCTTACAAAATTTACTAAAGGTAACAGCGTCTTCTTAATGTTATTAAATACTATTGTGGTTGCTAGACAGATCACTGAATGAAAACAAATATGGTGTAGCTGATAATTCAACCTAGGGAGACTCACACAGACAAAAGCTGCAATTAGAAAAGTTTTATTCAACAAATTTTTCATTGAGTTACATAGTAGATTGGTCAAAATTTTCTATCTAAGAAAAACCAGCTGATAGCATCAACACATTGACTTTCGGCAATCCTCACACCCAGCATGCATGTAGCAACAGTGGAAAGGACAACTTCCTTTTAACAGGAAGAAACCTCCAGAAGAATTGGGTTTAGTGTGAGCAGCCATCTGCCAAGGCCGACTGGGGTTCAGGGAGATAGAAGCAGATATGCTGGTAGTGATATAAATGAAATTATTTCTTTGGGGCTCGGCCCCCGGTAGAAGACCATGCTGCTGCGAATCAACATTCGCTTAAATGACTAACCCAGGAAAATAATTGAGTAATCTTCCATGGGGTATGGACACTGGTGGTGAAATAAACTCAATTGTGAGTGGGACTGAGAATAGTCTGAGAGTGGGAAGAAGGAGATTGGCGGAAGTGGGTGAAAGTTTGCTGGTGTGCTACAGGGAGGTAAATAAAGGGGATCTTGAAAGACGATTGGCTTCTGAGGTGTAGCAACAGGATGTTTGGCTTAAGCTGGACAAGGGACATTGCAGGAGGTTCAGGGGAACAGTCTTCCAGATTTAATTTTTACTTAAACTTAGTTTTTTTCCCTAAATAGCCAATGTGCTCCCTGTCTTAAGATTGGAATGTTTTAAGAGATTGTTTGAAAATGTATTATAAGTCTCATAAAACTAAGGTGTTGACATCCATCCATTTTCTCAGGCTACATCCATCGGGGTCACAGTGGGGCTGGTGCCTATCTCCAGCAGATGGGGCCCACCCTTAACAGATTGCCAGTCCATTGCAGGGAAGTGTTTACAATTAAGCCTAAATTACAAACTATTAAAAGAAATCTGAAATGTATTTTCTTTCAGTAAGTGTTATCTTGCAAAGTATCTAATTATAGTATAACATCATCACAACTCACTTACCCTTTTTTGGAAAAGTTCCAATGAAATTCCATTTAAAAAGATAAGATAGACTTTGAAGTGTTAGCTCCTTGTTATATAAAATGTGTTTTCCTATCTTTATTTCAAAACTAAATGTTTTAAGCTGCTCCTCTTGTTTATGTTTTTTCTCTTTTTCTTTCTTCTTGTTTTTTTATTCACCCACTTGCTGTCTTATGTACTCCATCTTTTCGCAACAGTTATTAAAAGTTATAATAACTCTACCACACTGCTTAGAATTTGAATACATTTATCTGTTTATTGTTTGAAATACCTTTTTGACTGATGCTGTAAAATTATGGCCTAGTTTAGTTACATCTATCTTGGCATACTGCTACCATCTAGAGGGCATTTTCTTTTTATTATCTTTATTCTAGATCTGAGCATATTGATAGTTTTAAGGGGTTTATTGGTGTATGATTTTAAATTACTAGGATTGTTTTCATTTTTTTGTGTGCATTTAAAGAGGTTATTCCAAGATAAGATAAGTAATTGTAGATGCTTTGAGATTTACCAGTCTGCAGCTATGTGAGTTGATTTAAATCCATACAATTAACCATAATATTTTACATATGAAACAGAAGAACCAAAAAATGTTTTTTGTTTTTTTTTAATCAAATCATCAATTATTTAGTGCAAAATAAACATGAATTGAATAACAGGCCCTTCCCCCCTGTGTTTCTTCTGCCCTGGTGGGTGGCATATAATACTTTGAGTGTCTGAGTCAATAAAAACAGTTAGGAAAACATTTAAACTTAATAAGAGGGCTCAACCAAATGAATGTCATGCAAAAATTAAAGCACACATGCTTACTCTTTATCCTATTGTTATGCATATATGACTCTTCTGTGCTCCCCTCTTTGTTCCCCTGTCTGTTACAGGGACAATTTCACCTAAATGGAATGCACAAGGCAGGGGATGTCATGCTTGGGGGCCTTTTTCAGGTCCACTTTTTTTCTGTCTTTCCTGACATGTCCTTTACTGCTGAACCACAACAGCTTACATGCCACAGGTAAGTATGACAAGAACAGAATTTAAAAAGGAAACTGAAAAATCTTAGCTATTGAAAGATTGAGCTGTGCATTTGATAATATGCTTGTACTGTGTAAAAAATATTTTGTCTATATCCTTTAAATCATTGTATTTGATAAGTATGTAACTTTGTAACAATTAATCTTTATTTTATTTTTCTGTCAAATCTTTTCTATATCTACATTTACAATCTATTTTCAGCATTCATCATTTGCATTTTTGTGTTAGTTTTGATGTTTTAGGATTTAGACAGGCTAAGACCATGGCTTTTGCAATTGATGAGATCAACAGAAACTCCCAGCTGTTACCCAATGTGACTTTAGGGTACAGTCTGTATGACAACTGCCTCACTCTTGGAGTTGGATTTCGCGCAGCACTGGCACTGATCAATGGTCAGGAGGAGCAAATTATTTTGGATAAAAACTGTGAAGGAAGCCCTCCAGTTCTGGGGGTTGTAGGAGACTCTTCGTCGACACGTTCCATCGCTATCTCCACTGTCTTAGGTTTGTATAAAGTGCCTATGGTAAGTCTTCAGCTTCACCATCTAAGAGATCAGATTGTTTGTAAAATGGAATAACTGAAACAGTGTGTTTTTGCACTCAATATTTACTTTTCGTTATTCACAGGTAAGCTATTTTGCCACATGTGCCTGTCTCAGTGACAGGCAGAAGTTTCCATCTTTCTTTAGGACAATTCCAAGTGATGCTTTCCAGGTATAATTTGCAAAAGAGAAACGTTTGTTCATTTGACCAACCTGGGTATTAACTTTAAAATGAAACTTATTGAAACTAAAAGGATCTACACTCCTGGCATCTTTATATTAAAAGCACTCTTTTTTTCCAAACTATATTTTCTGACTAAAAGTAATATTAATAATTTTAAGAATCCAATAGAGAATCTGCAGAGAAAACTAAGGAAAGGTTTGATGGAAAATATGCCTACCAGATTTATATACAGTACATGGAGCTATTTCCCAAGTTTAAATGGTGTAAACTAAGTGATTAGCATTTGAATGCTCTTTGGACAAAGTTCAGTGACAAGACTATAATCGCAAAACAGGCTTAAATTGGAGACATCCAAAGTCCTGCTCTTTTTCATTTTGCCCAATTTGTCAATTCTTTCCACACAGAGTGTAAATAATATTCCACATGCCATTTGTTATTTAAGCTAAATATTTTATCTAATTGTCATTGGAAGATGTCTTAATTATTTCTGATCAGACATAAACATCTTGGTGTTATAAAAAAAGTTGTCCTGACTGCAAACTAAACATGAATTGCTGTAGAACAAATCTAAGAAATTTAATGTTAACTTAATGAATAATGCTTCTATTCACTCAGGTGCATGCTATGATTCAGATAATGAAATACTTTGGCTGGACTTGGGTGGGTTTGCTGATAAGTGATGATGATTACGGGCTCCATGCTGCCCAATCCTTCTATTCTGATCTTGGTGCATCAGGGGAAGGCTGTCTTGCCTATTTAGAGATTTTGCCCTGGGAAAAGGATTTGACTGAATTTCAGAGGATTGTGGGTGTGATGAAGAAATCCACAGCCCGTGTTGTTATTGTGTTTGCACATGAGAGTCAGATCATTAATCTCATGGAGGAGGTTTGTCCTGAAATCCTTTTATTCCACAATGGATTAGACATATTTTTTATTATTATTATACTGTATTACTGCAAACACTTCAATTGTGGTGTCAAAAAGATGTTTTTTTACCCTCATTAAGTAGTATTTATTGGAGACTCTTTGTTTTAAAATAATTTAATTGAAATTGTTTGACATAGTCCATTATAATTGCTCTATTCTGTGTAAAATAACAGAACATATTTTGGTACATGAATAGGTTGTGAGACAGAACCTAACAGGCCTTCAGTGGTTGGCGAGTGAAGCTTGGTCTACAGCTGCTGTGCTTCAGACCCCTCACCTCATGCCCTACCTTGGTGGCACATTGGGCATCGCTATCCGTCAAGGAGAGATACCGGGCCTCAGGGATTTCCTGCTACAAACACATGCAGATCTACAACACAACAACAGCTATGAAAACAGCATGGTGATATTTCTTTTATTAAATGTGGCGAGTATAACCTGATAGAATATTGTGTAAAATACATCTTTTGTATATTCCAGATAAATCAGTTTTGGGAATTTACATTTAAGTGCAGATTTGCACCAACCCCATCCGATTGGGTTGAAAGTGGGGGAAAGGTTTGCTCTGGAGATGAGGATTTGGAGGCTGTTGGGACTGAGCTCTTAGATGTTTCTGATCTCAGGTCTGAGTACAATGTTTACAAAGCTGTGTATGCCCTGGCATTTGCCCTTGATGAAATGTTCCAGTGTGAACCAGGGAAAGGCCCTTTTAATAATAACAGCTGTGCTACTTTGCAAACACTTGAACCATGGCAGGTAGGAAAAAAAAAAAACGTTCTACATTTTGATTGAAATTCTTCAAAAGAATTCTACAAAAGAAAAGACCCTTTAATTTTGGGATTTATAAAACATGAATAAATGTTGTGTTGATAGGACCCCAAACCTTAGCCTCTTGCATTCCAGTTGTATGTACTGTAATATAAAAACATATAGTGGCACATAACTATTAAATAGTTTAAAAAATTTATACAATCTACTCCACCCCACATTGCTTACAGGTAATACCTTGTAGAACCACTTCAAAGCTGTTATGGCAGGTTGTGAAGTTGTAGATCAGTTTATAGTATATTAATATCAGGTTGTATATTTTGGCTATTATACAGGGTCAAGTTTAATGTGGCCACAAATATATATATCTTTTTTTTCCGCTGTATTCATCTTCAAATAGCTTACAGTTTCACGGTTGTGATGTTATTATCAGGATGATATGTTGACTTTTTTGGTTTCATCTGACATGATTAACTTCTCCATTGTTTTTTTTGTACAGTATGAAGTGTGGGGCTTATGGAAAGCTGCAAACACGTTTAGCACTCTCTTTACTATGACTTTTATTTTGAAAGTCTTCCAGTTTCATTTTTTTTCTTTTGTAAAATGCATAACTAATCATTGTCAGTAGACTGGATTTCAGGGCCTCAGAGTAACTTTAACTTAATTGAGCAAATGTTACATATTTAAGATTTTTGTTCAAATTCATTTAATTTCAGTCCACATATATATAATATTTTGTGTTAATTCAATTCTAAGAGTCCTGATAAAATACAATTAATTTTTTTTTATGAAATGTGATAAAAAGTCAAACATCTTTACGGGGCCCAGTCATATCCTATGTCTATAAAAAGAACACCAAATATCATATGATTATGTTATTATGAAGTTATATACGCACAGCATTCATCCTGATACTGTTCTTTTCAGCTGAAAGTAATTTTGGCAAGTACTGTTCCCTATCGCCATCTGCTT
Source organism: Cyprinodon variegatus (assembly GCF_000732505.1). Taxonomy (NCBI): domain Eukaryota; kingdom Metazoa; phylum Chordata; class Actinopteri; order Cyprinodontiformes; family Cyprinodontidae; genus Cyprinodon; species Cyprinodon variegatus. The sequence continues at coordinate 668,497 of NW_015150457.1, read as the reverse complement.
TTAGTACCAACTCACACGTTCATCAGCTTGGTAGCTCAGGCAGGTTTAGGTTCTACTTCAGCAGACTCCAACTTTCTGTCATGTTGGGTTCTAGGCATCTAACCCACATGCAGAAACACTCGTGAGACAGGGAAAAAGTTCAAAGGTTTATTTATAAAAATACAATGAATATGAACTTGTTCTTGGCTCGGCAGACAGGTCACGAGGGAAACACCACTGAGGAGGACAGAGAGGTTAGTGTTGATCCAGGTTAATTGCAGGTTTTCTGACCTGAGAGGTGGATTGGGATCCTGAACCGGAAGCTGAACGGCCTCAACCGCAGGTGTAGCGCTCTGAGAGCTGGGTCCTTGGAGATAGTGAGTTATTTCATGCAGGGTGTGGTTGGTTTCAGCTTGGCGATAGTTTAGCTTACGGAGGGCGGAGTCATGGCTCTGAATGAGGACTTGCTGTTGTTCCAAAATCCTCTTGAGTGCTTCCGCGGGGCTAGTTTGTTGGCCAGAGTGTTCTGTCATGTTGGGTTCAAGGCGTCTAATCCACATGCAGAAACACTCGTGAGACAGGGGAAAAGTTCAAAGGTGTATTTACAAATATACAATGAATATGAACTGGTTCTTGGCTCGGCAGACAGGTCACGAGGGGAACACCACTGAGGAGGACAGAGAGGTTAGAGCTGATCCAGGTTAACTGCAGGTTTTCTGATGTTGGAGTAATTACCTGCTCAAATGTGGAGCGGAGCAGCAGGGGGGGAACCTTGAGGGTCCAGAGGCTAGTCGGCAGGCAGAGGGGTGAGGGCAAAGGCAGAGGCTTAACTGAGTGCAGGCAGGCAGATTCCAGACAGAGATCACTCTCCAGGATTTCAGGTCTTCTGACGGGACACAATCTGTGAGGCAGAGAGAAACTGGTCAGGCAGGTTCACAAAGAGTCAGAGATTCAGATCTGGTATTTTGGCTCAGGTCTTGCTCTGCCATTACTGGCAAACACTCTGGCAGGGAAGTGTTAGCCTCCTCCTCCTTAAATAGGGCCTTCTGATGAGTAGATGGAAGACAGGTGTTGCAGTCAGCCCATGCCCCCAGGAGATCTTGTGCGCTCTCTGGTGGAGAAAGTGGACAAAGCCTCCAGATCCCAACACTTTCATTTCGTACTCCAAGCATTACTTCTGTCCCATCTCTTTCGGCATCTGATAACTTTTGCTGCTTCTTCCAATCTTTTTTGCTTTATTTCCACACCTATGCTGGGGAAATGACTTCCCTGTTTAGTCATTTTAAAGTATACCCCAGATCGTTACTAAGGTTACATAATCATATTGAAAACCAAAACACTGATGTGTATTAACAAATGGACTAAAAAAACATGTGTTAAACAGAAATGATGTGTATGCTAAGCCATCATTTAACTGGAAAGCCTTCGTTTACAACCAGAATAAAATATTAACATAGACATTTGTAAAGTCAAAGTATGTTACATGCCTCTTTAAGAGGTATTAATACTTGAAAGTATCTTTAAAGGCTTGAAAATACTTTAGACCATAATTTAGTCCTGTTATATGTAAAGTTTCCAGCGCCACACCTGAAATAATTACCTTTTAAACAACATTCAGGTTATTGATTATCTTTAAAAGCTTGGTCATAATTAAACTTAAATTTTTATATAACTGGATAACATGACTGAGTTATTTCATCTGTGCTCTGCCTTTTTCCTATTTCTCTTCCATTAGCTCGTGTATTATTTGGAAAGGGTTAATTTCACCACATCATTTGGTGATCCAGTTTCATTTGATGAGAATGGTGATGCTCTACCAATATATGATGTCATGAACTGGCTATGGCTCCCTAATGGACAAACAAAAGTGCAAAATGTTGGCGAGGTTAAAAAGTTATCTTTCTCTGGTGAACAACTCACACTTGATGAAGACAACATTTTCTGGAACTTCAAATCCAAAAAGGTAATTTCTTTCCTTTTCTCCGTTATAGCTTGTGAAGCCACTTTCAAGAGAACCATGTTCTTATGTTTCCCCTATAGCCACCTCGGTCAGTGTGCAGCAACAAATGTCTTCCAGGTACGCGTTTGGTGAGAAAGAAAGGAGAACCTCGATGTTGTTTTGACTGCATCCCCTGCTCTGATGGAAAGATCAGTAATGACACAAGTGAGTTTTTGGATTTTTGTATCTTTCTTTTTATAATTAATTAACTACTCCTACAAATGCATCAGTTGACTTTGCTTCTGCATTGTTGTCAGATTCACTGGAGTGTTTCAGCTGTCCAGAGGATTTCTGGTCCAGCCCCCAGCGAGATCACTGCATACCTAAGAAAACAGAGTTCCTCTCCTACCAGGAACCTTTAGGGATCTGTTTGACAGCAGCCTCATTGCTGGGCACATTTATCTGTGCTGTTGTTCTAGGGATCTTCTTCTACCATCGCGGAACACCTATAGTACGGGCCAACAATTCAGAACTCAGTTTCAACCTGTTGCTTTCTCTCAAGTTATGCTTCCTCTGTTCCCTGCTGTTTATTGGACGACCTAGATTGTGGACATGTCAGCTGAGACATGCAGCATTTGGGATCAGCTTTGTACTTTGTGTCTCTTGCATCCTGGTTAAAACCATGGTGGTTCTGGCTGTTTTTAAAGCCTCCAAACCAGGAGGTGGAGCCAGTCTCAAGTGGTTTGGTGTTTCCCAGCAGAGAGGAACAGTTTTTGTTCTGACCTCTGTTCAGGCAGCAATCTGCACTGCTTGGCTTGTCTCTTCTTCCCCTTCTCCACATAAAAACACCAAATACCACAATGACAAAATAGTTTATGAATGTGTGGTTGGTTCCACTGTTGGTTTTTCAGTGTTACTGGGATACATTGGGATACTGGCTTTTCTTAGCTTTGTGTTAGCATTTTTGGCGAGGAATCTACCTGACAACTTTAATGAGGCCAAACTCATCACTTTCAGCATGCTGATCTTCTGTGCTGTGTGGGTGGCCTTTGTTCCTGCTTATGTCAGCTCGCCCGGCAAATATGCAGATGCAGTAGAGGTCTTTGCTATCCTGGCCTCCAGTTTTGGTCTTTTGCTGGCCCTTTTTGGGCCCAAATGTTATATAATATTGCTGAGGCCAGAGAGAAATACAAAGAAGGCCATCATGGGAAGAGAAATGGAGAGATAAAATAGTGGCTTATATGAATATCTCTTGAATTTTCTTTCCCAGTTTGTTACGTTATAAATAGACTTAGCTGTACTTTAACTTTATTTTATGTGACACCATAAAAACAGATGTGTTATAACGTAGAAATATGCTTTGATATAAGCATTACATTTTTATCTGGCTAAACATTTATGGTTATTCTACTGCTAAAGCCTAAACCCCCACCCCAGTCATAGTGCTTCTTCTCTAAAAGGTTTTCTCCCAACATTGCCTTGTATTTAGCTCCAATCATCTTCAAATCAATAATAAAAATGTTTTGTCTGGTCTCACAAGGACATTCTGTTTCACATGTGTGCATGTGCTAAACTGTAAATTGGACATGATATTTAGGCTGTGACTCCCGTCTTGTCTCTCAGTGCCAACTAAACAAATTGTTGATGAATTGAGTGAGCTCGTGCTGTTCTTTGAAGAGAAAAGGAACAGCTCATGCTGTTCTTTGAGAGCCTAGAAGGTAGAAGGATCTCTGTCAGGAATATGTTTTGGGGTTTTTTACAACACTAGTGGCTGATTTTTTTCGACAGTAGGCTGACAGGAAAGGGGGTATGAGAAAGAAGGAGAGACATGTGGGAAAGGACCACAGGTCGGATTCGATGAGCACTAAGGCCTCTGTACATGAGTGGTGTGTGCTAACCACTGCACCACCTGCACAACCGAGGTTGAAGGATCTCAACCCAGCAGTTAGAATTAAACATCCTTAGTGCTATTGGGCAGAATTAGATAATAATAATTACCTCATGCTGTGAACATCGCACAAAACACATTGAGATGTGAATTAAATTAGAGAAGCTGTCATGGTTTTGGTTTTTTCCAAGTTTTATTTTGAGTTTTCATTGGTCTTATTTTGATTCTTGTGTTCTAGGTATTTTTGATTGTATTTGAGTTCTTAGATATTTCCTGTTTGCGCTTTTGTGTCAGTCTCCTTTTCCCTATAGCTCCCTTCTTGCTTCTGTTCACACCTTAGAAATATCTAAGAACTCAAATACAATCAAAAATACCTAGAACACAAGAATCGAAATAAGACCAATAAAAACTCGAAATAAAACTTGGACAAAACCAAAACCATGACAGAAGCAATCAGGAATCTTGAGATGGTGAAGACATAAGTTATTTGCTCTCTTTTTAACTTGTTGCAGTATACAAAAAAAAGCATCTTTCTTGTTGGTTCTTTTTATATATTTTTTTTTTTTAATATAATTTCCTTGTACTTTATGATTATTGTATTGCTTTGTACATTATAAACAATGTCAGTACAAGATGTTTGCAGTTGTCACTTTAAAAACACTAATTTGTTCCAAGGGTAGGGATACTTATTAGGAGGCAATGTATGACTTTGTTTCACTAATTTAAATGAATATTCTGACTGCAATAAAAACTTATTATTAATGTAAGGAAGACAACGACACATAAATATAGTGTATGTGAGACCATCCAAAACAACAGCTGTAGTTTTCTTTTTTGTTTGTTTGATTTTTTTTTGTTAACTACTTCACGTTGTTCATGAAGCCCTTTCTATTAATAAATGTTGCGTCTGCACACCTCTTCGCTGTTGTAGTTTCTATTACAGTTTTAAGTCCTCAGATACACTTTGTAGTGATTTACACTTGATTAAGAAAAAGACAATTCCAATTGAAGCAATAACTGCAATAAGACTGTAAAAGATGAATGTATGGTTAAACACCAGTTAAAAGTCAGGATTTTTTGTACATTGATATTAAAAGAATGTAAGATAGACAACAAACAAAGCATTATAGTCTGGCTTTTTCAGTTTTTCAGTGTTACAAAAGAATAAACCTAAGCTTTTGGATGCTGAAGTAGTACTTTTTTACATATGGCCAGCAGATGGCAGCAGTGGATTTAAATTATGTGATGATGTGTGTACCCTTCAAGTTCTTGTTAGTGTTGATCATTATGTTAGGATAATTATCATTGATGATGTGTAAGTTTATTACTCTCTAATATTATCTGCCTGTTGCGTGTCAGAACTAATGTTTTCCCAAGAAGTTCATCTAATTAGGACAGTTCCTCTGTTCGGATATACAGTTATCTTCTTCATTATGGCAAAGACTTGGGGATGGAATGAGAGCGATGATCTTGGTCTAAGAACAAAATGTAATATTTTGATAAGACTGGAGCCATGGATGTCTCCTCATCTGCAAACGTGTATGATGATAATGTGGCATACTGGAGTTGTATTAAATGCTTCTCTAACTGTGAATCGTGGCCATTTCACAAGGTGTGAGACCGGTTGTTAAGCAGCTACCTTCTGTAACCCTAAGCAACTTTAATGATCTAGGTAAGATTACAATTTCTATCAATGTCTGTTTTCACGTCTCATGGTCATTTAATACATATATATTATGAAGTGTTATTTAAAGAGTTTGTCCTTAGTGATCTTTTTCCTCTCACAGAGCTTTCCTTAACCTTCACATACATCTAACCCCAACTCTTTACAATGGTTAAACTTACCATTAGTTTAAAAGGAAAATGTAGATAAGTACCATAGTTATGGTTCTGTTTAGTTTGGTTTTGGACTTGTCACTATTCAGCCACCAGCAGTTATCACAACAGCTCAGTCTGCCTCCAGCCACCATCCCCACTCTAGATTATCTCCACCTGTTCCCACTAATTAGTACTCAACTCACCTGTTCACAGCCTACATATACCTGCCTCTGTCTACTAATCTCTGTCAGAACATCTCACTCTCTCCTGCTAAGGCTGCCTGTATCGGTATGCCGCACTTATGCCTGTTTCCTTCACTACTGCATCCTATGTTCTCTGTGAGCTGAACTCTTCTAGCTGAGGTTGCTCCAGTGTTACCCGTTTCTGTCTGTTGTGGTGGTTCTCCACACTGCCTTTTGAATCTGTCAACATCTACATTTCCTGGTTCTCTGCTCACACCTGCAAACCAGCACAATCAAGCAGAATTCCTCTGCCAAGTCAGTAACTGTTTTGCCTACTTCTTCAATAAACTTAACTCTGTGTCTGGCTGAATATCGGGTTCACCTATGGAAAAACCATCACAGATCAATCTAGGTATTGGCAGTAAATAGGCAAGTGGGTAGATATTCTGTATCCCATTTAGTTTACATAAAAAAGACATACAACTATATGCATACTAAAAATTCAAGTTTATTTTGATAAAATAATGAAACACAATGTGTATTTACCTCTACATAAAATCAATCAATAGGACATGCCTTGTTCTCATTAGCTCTGAGCAGTAAACCAAAAATTAACCCAAAATTAAGAAAAATGTTAATCTGAAAGAAGTTGCATTTAAATCAAATGAATCAAAGCACATTATTATGAAAATCAGAATTTGTAGGGTTTTTTTCATTACTTAAGTTGCTTTTTAATAATCCAACTCTTCCTAATATAAACAGTGAATCGTGATAATTCTGCAGACATTGAAACAATGTGTGTCTAAAAAACATAACATAGAACAATAGAATGTATAAATCTTATAAGACAGATGGCATGAATGCTATTACTATCTTGCCATAAGATGTTTCTTAGTGTTTTTTTCTGGTCTCAAAAGAATGATGAAACATTTTGGAGCAAATATGCAGAAGAGTAAACCATAACTTGAGGCCAGAATGGCAAAAATTTCCACAGCAACTGCATATTTTCCAGGTGAACTTACATAAGCAGGAACAAAAGCCACCCAGACGGCACAGAAAATCAGCATGCTGAAGGTGATCAGCTTGGCCTCATTGAAGTTGTCTGGGAGCTTCCTGGCAAGAAAGGCCAAAAGGAGGCTGGTGCAGCCCAGGAGGCCAATATAGCCCAGAACCAGAGAGAAACCAACCAATGAGGCCATTGCACACTTCAAGGTAACCTGTAAACCAGCGACCTCGAAGTCAGGCTTAGGCTCTGGGGGACTAAGAGACAGCCAAACAATACAGATGATAACCTAGGAATAAGAAAATAAAGTGTTGCACCAGTCATGTTTATAATGTTATTATCGAGTGGCTCATAGAAGTGTACACATTGTTCAATTTCTTTAAGATTTTTAGCCTTCCAAAAGATCCAAAGTGGAAATATAAAAAAAAGATGCCTTCAAGTTAATATTTAGATAAACGGAATTAGTTTTGACGTATCCAACAATGTATCCTGCTGTTATAGCTGTTTTTTGTTAAAGCAGAGTTTATGCTACAATATATGTAAAATGTCGTTGCTTGGCTCATGAAGTCGCAACAAAAAAGTTAGATTTATTATTGGGAATTGTACACAAACATTATGAAAAGTAAAATATACCTATACCTGTATGGATGTGAAGAAGCAGACAGTTCCTCTCTGCTGTCTGGGACCAAACCACTTCATAAGGGCTTCAACACCAGGACGCGCTGAGCGGAATGCTGCCAGAACCACAATTGTCTTAACTTGTAGGCAAGAAACACAAAGGACAAAGCTGATCCCAAAGGCTGCCTGCTGGAACCGACATGACCACACAGAGGGGCGGCCGATGAACACCAGCGAGCACAAAAAGCAGAGCTTCAATGACAGCAGAAGCACGAAGCTGAGTTCTGAGTTGTTTGCTCGCACCTTAAAGTGGGAAGAAGCAAGAATGCATGTATATTGTTAAGCTTTTTTGACACATTTTTTATAAGTGTTTTGGCCTTCATCTGTCCTTTTACCATCGGTGTCCGACGGTAGAAAAGGAACACAGCAAACACTGCCACTGTCACCGCCACACCAGAAACAGCTACTGCTGTGAGTGTGATACCCAAAGTTTCATTATAAGAGAGAAAGTCCAGCCTGCGAGGGATGCAGGCACTATGCTCAGTGTTGGACCAGAACTCAGATGGACATCGGTCACACTGAGTGGAACCTGGACAAAGAATGTACAAACAGAAAAGCCTATCAATTAAAATGTGACAGAAAGGCTGAAATGGGTTTTCTCTTAAGAATCCTTCCTCACCAGTTTTGTTGCTTATCTCACCATCAGCACATGGAATGCAGTCAAAACAGCAGATGGGTTCTCCTTTCCTGCTTGCCATCCGTGTGCCTAAAGGGCAAGTTTCACTACAGACGGAAACAGGCACCTGAATAGGATTTAACAAGACATTATTGTTAAGTGTAGGTAAAAAAGAAAAGAAAAATCTATGAGAATTGATCGATTTGAAGTAGATTACTTGACTGGACCCTGTGCTCCACTGAATTGCAGATTCATTAAGGTAGAGTTCAAAGCCATCCACACGACCGATCAAAACCAGCTCGACCTCTCCATCAGGGCTACTCTGCCAGTTCACTAAGTCATACTTTGCTGTTATGTCAGCACCTTGAAAATAAAATGCTTCCCCCTGTGGGGTGGTGAAATTCACTTTTCTGAGCTGTTCCATGAGCTGAAAGAATCACAAGTTGGAAGAAAAATAAGTATCTAAAGGCTTTGTTTTTAAAGAAATGCATGCAACTGTTGGTGTTCCTCTTTTAAAGGGGATATACTGTCATAGAACCAGAAAGCCCATACATTTTCAAAGTATAACTTGACAGTTATTCTTCTCTTTGTTGTTTTCAGATGAGTAATTTTAACATTCCATTTTCTAAAACAAAAATAGTCTGCTGGATCCCACCAATATGGATAGTAATGACAGAATAGACAGAATTTCTTAACAACAAAAACTGTCTGGTAGGAGTATGTCGTGGGTGACTGTGAAGCAGTGATACAAAGAATAGAATAGAAAATCCCTTTATTGTCCCAAAATGAGGAAATTCTGGTGTTTACAGCAGCAAAAAAGGAAATATTTAAAAATTTTGCTGTAAAGATCATCTTATAAAAGTGGGTGAGCTCATAGGAAGTAAATTGATTAGAAGAAAAGATTTCTCCACACCCAGTCCCTCCATCATAAAAATGTACTAACCACTGACTGGGATGGCTGGGCTCTCAGGGGAACAACCAAAAGCTGAAGGTGTAACCAGACAACTCAGTTTACGCCAAAGCTAAAATGGAAAGCTTAATCAGAGTTAGCCAAATTACTGAGCAGTGAGCGTCTCTCCAGTGGAAAAATAAAACTTTATTTTAATTTAAGGGCTTAATTTTAAGTGCTTTTAAGTTAACTTTTGTTCAACACATACTATATGTTGCATACGAGGAAAATTTTTATTTTAGGACCAAATTACTTGGGAGAAAATATTTTCAGACTTACTAAGTTTTGCGACAGGATAAACCTATCTCTGAAAAAAAAAAAAAAAACATTTGGATAGTAAAATTACTTTAGTGCAGCCAAACTCCACAAATAAAACAGGGCGCTTATGTGGTGAAATAGGAGGATAAAAAATTAAAATATGCACAAACTAAGTATTGTTCTCTTGTATAAATGTTAGCTATTCTGGTGACATGTTCTCAAAATAAAAATCTGAGAGGGGAAGGCTGACTGCAATTGACAACAGAGTTACAATGTGAAAACTAATACAGAAATGCAGAAAAAAATACTATTTTTTTTCAAAATGTTTGAAATGACAAAAAAAAATGCACTGATCATTGTAGTTAATTACTGGCCGTGTAGACTATTTCCAAATGCTGTTAAAGCCCTCAGTAAGCTGCAGGTCTATTTCAATTTCATCAATTTTATTTAATTTCTACTTTATTTTTTACTGCAAACAGACATTTTTTTTTTTTTTACTTTCTGCTCCTTTCCACATAAAAAAAATATATAGATTTTTATGAGTGACTCAAATTCAAGGTGGATCTAACACTATCATAACTTAAGTCATGGCTGGAGCTTATGTTAATATTTTGCCACGTAAAACTGTCTTTTACCTCCACATTAAGTTCTCTTTACTTTGACATTTTTTATCGTATAAATTCGAACCAGAAGATAAATGTAACTAAACACGACCAACACACTAGGAAGAAAAGGCTGTAAAGAAATAATAGGTGCCCTTTAAGACATGAGGTGAAAATCTGAAACACTTTTCCCAGAAGTCTGAAACATGCAAAAAAATATTTACCTCTCTGGGTTTGATTTGATTTGTAAAGGAACAGGTGACATTGTGTCCAGGTGAGATGTTAGCATCAGGGCAGGAAAGTAGAGAGTGTAGGGCATTAGCTGCTGCATAGACTGCAAGATAGACATTGTATGTCACCCGTAGCTGGGAGGTATCAGTGAAGAGATTATTCACAGTCCACAGGTTCTCTGTGCCGTTACAACGGGGAAGAGAATCAAGCGCAGCTGTTGTACTCCCAGGACTGCATCCGAACTCCTTTTCCCAGAATTCCTTTAAGAACTGATCATTTGGGCGCAGCAATGGGTTTAAATTACGAATGTAATTTTCAAATCCAGGCAGAGGTGAACTTCGAATGGCCACACCAAGAACACCACTGGCAACTTTTTGTGAAAAAGTACTTTTGCGAAGATCACTACTGGTGCTCCACGCCTCACTTGCCAAAAATTGTCTATCAGTCACCTGGAAATAACAAAAAAACACATTTAAAACAAAATACTGTTCTCTTTTTAAAATAATGCAATTTCAGTGGCTTCCATTAGCTTCTTTTTTTTCTCCTTACATTCAACTTCTCTAGTTGCAGGAACAGTTCCATCACATCAGTATACCAGGTGAAGATCAAAATCACCTTCACAGTTGAAGCCTGAATGGCAAGTGCTGCCCGTCTTGCGTCACTTACAATATTTTCCCTTTGGAGGGTCTCCACAAATGACAGACAAATCCCTGCCCCCTGAATTGCCTCCTGAAATACCTGATATGCAGAATATAAATATATATATATATATATATATATATATATATATATATATATATATATATATATATATATATATATATATATATTTGAGAAGAACCAATAAGGGTTGCTGGATGTAAAAGAAAAGTCATTAGCAATTGCTGTAGTCATTTTTGAACAATAATGTCATTGACCCTTTGCAAAAGATATGCAAAGCATCAATTACTGAGAAATCGATAAAACCTTACAAATATTTAATTCCAAACTGTCCTTTGCTACATCTGTTTTATTACCCAACTTTTGCCTAGTATTATAAAACAAGATATTAAAATATTATGATTTTCTACCAAAAATAGAATTAAAGGACCAACCTTCACAGCCATCAGTCCATAATCATTGTTTGCTACAACTGCTCCAACCCAGGTCCAGTTGAATTTTATAGCGAGCTGAGCAATAGCACGTGCTTGATATATATCACTGGCCATGGTTCGGAAGAAATTTGGGTATTGCTGTCTGTCACTTAAACTTGGGGAACTGGCTGTGTAGCTCACCTTAAGGCCAAACACACACACATAAATAAAATTAATATAATATATATAACAAATTAATAAATTTTGTATATCTACAAAAAAATAAAACACAAGTAGATGCATTGTGATAAAAGTATAAAAGGTAAATTCCAATGAACTTACTAGAGGAACAGAAAGTGGTCCTAGGAGTCTGGACAGTATCTGGGCTGTTATAGAAGAAGAACCACCAATGATCAAAGGCACTGGCTGATCACCTGATAACATTACAAGATACACCATATGTACATTTTTCATTAAAATATCATATAATTTTTGACCAAACATAGTTAAGGATAAAAAAAAGTATAGAAATTCCAGATTAATCAGTCAACTTTGCCTGTTCCAATTCCTGTTTCCTTCTGATATGGAGGATTTGATTTACAGCTCACGGTGTCTCCACCAACCAATGTTAGGGCAGCCTGTAGAGCCCAGTCAGGGAGGGCACAGCTGTCATGAATATGGTATCCTAGCTTAACGCTTGGTAGGAGAGTGGAGCTGTGGTTGATCTCTTCCAGAGCAAACACCATGGCATAAATGTACTGTAATGGTAGGTTTTGTAAACTAGAGGCAGAGGAGATATAAAATAAAAGGTATTTAAAATATAAAAAAAGATTATCATAGTGGAAAACTTCAAATAATGGTGCATACAGTGGCTTCCAAATTCATTAATTGCCCTGGAACTTTTTTCCTTTTTATAAATCTGACATAAGTAATATAGTGGACACTGCAAAAGCAATACATATAGGCCTACTATCTCGAATACACCATCTTCATCATGAAACATGCTGCAACAGCCTCATAGTGTGCACATGCTTTTTGTAAGCAGTTACAGAAAGATTGCCAGAGTGGATATGAAAATGATTGGAGCAAAGTACAGTGCAAACATTGAAAAAAAACCTATCAGTGACTGACAAAAACTGACACTGCCGTAGAGGTTTACCCAGACAAATACTCTAAACATACAGCTAAAGCTGAAACTGGGTTCCTTAAACCAATGCAAGTTCATGTTACAGAATGGCCTTGACCCAAATTGAATCTTTAGCTAAACCAGATGTTTTATGCTTACACAACTCTCACTCCGATCTGCCTGAGCTGGAGCTATTTTAAAAAGTAGAATATGTCAGTGGACGTGCAAAGATTTGTAGAGACATCACACAAAACTCTTGCAGCTTTTATTATAGTGAAAAGTGATTTCTGCATGTATCAGGGTCTATAGGCTGTACAAGTAAGGCTTGAAATGGTTGTACATTACATTTTTTAGATACTTATTTGAAAGTTATTGTAAAACTTTTCATTTCCCTTTACAATTATGCACATCTTCTGTTGTACAGTGAAATCTAGTTGATGGAGTTAATACATTTTAAAATTTTGTTGCATTAAAATACTTTTACAAGGCTCTGTTTACAGAAAAAACAGGACACATTAAATATAATAATAATAAACTATAATTAAATAATAATAAACTGTCAACAAATCAAAATAGCGTTCTTACCCTGTGCAAGGTTTGTTGTCAGGCTGCCGTGTGAATCTATAGTCCTTAGCAGGAGGCATGTAACGAAGACTAAAAAGCCCACCAATGATTACATCGCCATCCTCAAACAACCCTCTATTGCTTGGTGCTCCCCATCGAGAACAGTTCAGTGACTCGGCAATCTGTATACCCATCCGTAGACCTAGCTGTTGGCCCACAAGCCACATAATAAGCAAGAAAGGCGCCGAGCTGGTCCACACGAAATAGGATAGAAAGTACATTGATAGTGCTGATCTAGATTCTTCAAATGTAAACGTTTAAGCATTAAATACCCTTGAAAATAATAATCTGAAAAAGTATGTACTGGTCCAGAAAAATAAATATTTTTACAATATAAAAAGTTTAAATTAGTCTTATGAACTGAACAGAGAAAAAAAGGTCATCAAACAGTGCTTTCAACCACTACCATTAAACATCCCCCCCACTCAGTGTGGTAGAGATGATGCTCTAATACTTATCACTACAGCTCTAAGTTTAGCCATGGCAACATGATGACGCTCTATCAAATTATCGCTCTCAAAGGTAAAGGCAGAGCAGTGATGCCACTGACTGACAATAATGTGAATGAGAGAAGTTGCAAAAATAATAACAGAGTAAAATACTAAATGTTGGAAATATTTAATAGTTACCTCAATATGATTACACCCACAAAAACAAAAAAACAAAAGTATTTTAGTTTGTGTAAGAGCAATACTGCTTTCCAGCTCATGATGGTGTCAGTTTATTCCTTTGAAGATTTAGTTTTTTTTTTCTCAAAACCCTGAATTGAGTTTTTTGTCATTTAAGTTTTATCAGGAAAGCCAATATTTCAATTAGACCTCTGTCAATAAAAAAAAAACATGTCCAGTTCCTATTTTTCCACTCTATATAGGAACTAGAGAACAGACAACTTAAAAGAAAAAAAAACACTTAGGCTGTTCATTAGTTTGCTCCTTGGTTGCTAGTCCAAGACAGTCAGATTTTTAGCAAACACATGCAGAGTGGTGCAAAATCCAACATTAGGTTAATTCGACCAATTGATTTAAATCTTTCCTGAATGGTTTTACAAACTCTCTCCAAGATCCCCAACACTTGTCATTATACTGCTCAAGTCTCATAACATATCATAATATGACAAGTAGAGTCTAACTTGAAGAAATCTAAAGATTTAAATAGTTTTGAGCTGACGATTATTGTTAAGATCTCCAAAATCTCAGGTATTCCCTTTTTTATCATACCGTAGATTGTCACAAATTACCAATTTTACCAACTTTTTACATCATTTATAACCTTGGATTTAAATCTTTGGCCATAGGCAAATCAGGTTATTAACCAACATGACTCCTTGCTTTCCAAACCATTTTAAATCAAACGTTAATTGTAGCATAGGTCCACGGATTACTTAATCTAGTAGGATTTTTGTGGGCAACATTACCAATCACTACTTGTAGTGGAATCTCACTGGGTTGTGCTTATTAGATTTCTTTCCATCTTGCCTCTATGCTGTGTCGCAAATATCAATCGATGGGCTTCTCTGTGCCAACTGTGCTCTGAAAATTTTAATTCCTCTTATTTCATATATTGATTTATGCTATTTACTCGCTATAAAGGGTTTCACTCAGCCTGTTTCACCTGCAAGACCACACAGTTCCCCTGCATGAGGATGTTTGTTGACCAGACATACCTTCTCCCCATAATAAGCCAGATTCTCTCTCAAGGTTTATTCATGCTACTGTTTAACCGAAGGGGCTGTAATTTGTTTTGACTCTGACTACTTTCCATCATTGTAAGTAAGTGTTATGGTTCTCCCCTTTTGGGAGTCTGAGTTTTTAGTTTTTTCAGTTACGGTATTTGATGTTCTGTTTTGTTGATCTTTGGTTTATTTTCCATTATATTCAAGCAGTCTTTAGTTACTCTCTGTTTGCCCCTTGTGCTTGTTTCCTTTCCCCTGGGCTTCCTTCTAGTTAGTTCCACTCACACCTGCTCCATATTCAGCTCATTAGCCCGTCCTTTGTTCTGTTCCCCTTATATAGACCACCTCTGCAGTCACTCAGTGCTGGTTCATTGTTGGTTTTTAGTTGCTTCCTCATCTCTGTCTTCCCAGGTGAGCTTTCCCTGACATTTTCTAATCTTTTGGTTGTTGTATTTTTGGATTTTGCCTCAGTTCTGTTATTAAATCAACAAGATTCAACTCTGCCTCCTGATCTCTGCATTTGGGTCCTCAAAAACATCCACCGTGACAGTAAGGGGAACACACTCCAGATCCAGGTCCAGATCAGAACAGAGCTGAATACTGTGCAATAAGGACCTATGATGAACGGTTCCCTTTGTGTAAAGATAAAAAAATTAATAAATAACATGCTGACTGAATGAAATCCATTGATCTTTGTTTATTTAACTGGAGTAAATAGTTGAATACTTTTTTCTCACTACAATTGAAATAGCTACCAATGTTGAGCAATGAAGCACTTAACAAGAATATCCTTTTTATTTCATAGGAGGGAGTTACATTAACACCTTGCTACAGTCAAGTTTCTGTGAGATAGAATAAATCATTATGCAACACAAAATACAGAGATCTTTCGTCCAATCATCCCCATTTAACTGTTGTAATTTCTTTTTTAGTTTGAGTCATATTCATTCATATAAGAATTTCAGGTTTCTCCACCTTTACATTTACTTTTTGTACCTTTTCTTTATCCATGGGCAAGACACTCAGTGGTTTATTGGTATGGTAACAGTATAATCTTTCTGTGATTTTCATCAGTCCTTGTGTCACGAGTAGCACCTGTGAACAAGCCATCAGCATTTGGACCATCGGGGCATCTAACAATCTAACAGGGCTCAGGCCTCGTCGACCGACTTTGTGCCATTTGCTAAATCTAGTAGCTTAGAAAATTTTGGGGCAATTAAGAATATCCCATAGTACTACTAAATTAATTTTCAGTCCTAGCCCACATATGTAAATCCAACCTGTCTTTAAGACATTAACTATAACAGGCATAAAATGTCATTACCATTATTATCAAAATAGTTCCTATTTTTCCATATGCAACACAATCTATATTAGGGAATATTTGATCAATAGTACAAACTTTAGTTGCTTTAATAACTGAATAAGCTGTTTTTAGTGTTTTTACAGCAACAAACCTTTGGTAAATGATGTCTTCAGAAAAGCCTTATTCTTATTTAACAGAAATAAAGATCAACTTCAAAGCCTCATTTATTGATCCTTAAAAAAGAACAAGTATTTGCCCTCATGGAAACAAAACAGTACCTTGTTGTCATGGTTGCATGGTGAAAGTAAGTTATCACACAAACAATAAACATTTTTCTTGTAGAAGAATGTTAATACACAACCAGCAAACACTACAAACATTGTCTTTATTACTCCTCCTTAATTAAGAAAAGAGATTAACCGTAATATTTGATTTAAAAAAAAAACTCCTCTTAAAACATGTTTTTTATTTCAGCAATCTTAATATCCTCTCTATAGTGTAGCTGCATTATGATAAACAGTTCCTTATGGTAAAATTTTTATATTCCTTCATTTATATTTTAATGTTGAACTTCACAGCAATCTAGAGATAGATATATAACATGACTTATATCAGTATATTTTTAAGTTTAAAATGCACTGCTCACCACAATTGTTAATTATGAATCCTTGTAATGACTTTTTATTCAAAGTTCTAGTTGTTTTAAAATTTGCATATTGTGTTCTGATTCTATATATGGCCAGGTTAGAGTAGTTATTTATTATAATAGCCTTTTTTTTCAAGATGAAGACAGGCTTTCCCATCATAAGTATAATTTTCAAAATAATTTAAAAATAAATTGAAACATTAAAGCTCAATTTGCATGAATACCTAGGTTAAAGTGTTTATAGAAAATTTTCTTAATAACCAGTAACCATGGCACAGATAGTATGTAATCAACAACCCATTCCTAATAGTAGTTTATTATCTAACTTAATAGAGAAGATTAGATTAAAGTATTAATCAGTTTTAAGGCTTTTCACGTCTACATCACGGGTGCTAAGAAGTATGTAGCTACTGTGTAGTTAACGCTTGATGTTCAGGCTACAAAAGGCATCTTATTTAAGCTTTCTTCATTACAAATACTCAATATGACAGAAGTTGACCAAGCAAAATTTAAAAATTAAAATACTTTTGCCCCCTTTGCTGATACAGTTCCATTATAGATAGACATAAAGATGTTGTCAGTTCTTGCCATCTGCTTTGCATTCTTTGCTGTTACAGCTAAGTACGTAGGAAATACTCTTAATGCCCTCCTTTTTTTGGCATCTGTCACTGATACAATTTTAGTTAGCCATCTGTTTAAAGACAAGCGTGTGCATTTAGATAGACTTGGCATCTATTACGCACTGCAAGACAGACTTGGAGAAATAAACATTGTAAACAATGTTTTCCAAACACATATATATGTGCTTTCTCTTTAACATCAGCTTTTCCAGTTTTATTTGAGGTCCTTCAAAGAAAACCAAATCAATGGATTTTCATTTTGATGATAAGATTTTTTTATTTTTTTTTATTTGTACGATTTGTAATGTATCTGAATGTGGTTTCTAAAGTGTACCTTAAATTAAGTTCAATAGAAATGTAACTGTATGTTTCTGGTGAAAAAGATACATAAAAAAAAACACTAAGTGAAAACAAACTCAGTTTGCAGAGGGTATAAGGTGCTGAACAGCAGGTGTGCAACCTATTATCCTAATTATCATTCATTTTACACGCAATTACATCCAATTATTACAATTACAGTGAGGAAGCACATAGGGGAAAAACAAATGTTCCATGTTTGTTTATTCAATTCATTATTTTTTTTTTGGTTTATAGATAAGTGAAACATACAGTAACATATGCAACTATTTCTTAGACTTAGACAGACTTTATTGTAATTTTTTACACAGAGTGTATACAAAAAGAAATTACGTTCAGTAAAGCTCTCAAGACATTTTCATTTTCTAAAGTGCAGCAGTGACAAAATGTAAGCAGCAGTGAAAATGTAAACATATGTCTTTGGGTTTTTTTAATAACCTCATTTTATGCAACATTCAGCAGTCTAATGGCAGTGGGGAAGAAGCTGTTTTGGAATCTGCTACTGTAGACCTGCATCAGATGCTATGAAGCCTCTTTCCACAGGGCAGCAGGGAGAACAGTCCATGGTGGGGGTATGAGTGGTAATTTATGATATTACGGGCTCAGGACACGCAGCACTGGGATGAAATGTCTTTAATGGAGGGAAAAGGAGCCCCGATGATCCTCACTGCTGTTATCATCACTCTTCTCACCTTCTTCCACACCACACAGTAAGACAGCTAACAATGGTTCCCACACCGGGAGCTGTACCCGGGCCGCCTGGGTGAACACATTGCATTTTAATCGCTATAGACATGTGGACAAAATAAAACCGAACTCTCCAACAACTTTAAAGTTTTTTGAGTTTTTTCAACAGAATAGGAATGAGTATTTTGCTATTGCATTTTAAGAGGTCACAAATACATAGTTGTACTTAGTTAGAAAAAGTGAAAGTATTTATATATGTATGAACATTAATTTACAAGCCCCTTTGGTCCCTTTATTAATGTTTAAGCAAAGCAGTAGTACACTACTCACAAAAATTAAAGGAACACTTTGTAATCAGAGTATAGCATCAAGTTAAATAAACTTCTGGGATAATGATTTGGTCAGGTAAGTAGCAGAGGGGGTTGTTAATCAGTTTCAGCTGCTTTGGTGTTTTTGAAATTAACAACAGGTGCACTAGAGGGGCAACAACGAGACGTCCATCAAAACAAGAATGGTTTTACAGTTGGAGGCCACTGACATTTTTCCCCTCCTCATCTTTTCTGACTTTTTTTTCACCAGTTTTGCATTTGGCTAGGGTCACTGTCACTACTGTTAGCATGAGGCGCTACCTGGACCCTACAGAGGTTGCACAGGCAGTCTAACTCTTCCAGGATGGCACATCAATACATACATACATACAGCAAACCTTCTGCCATTGACAGAAGGTTTGCTGTGTCTACCAGCACAATCTCAAGAGCATGGAGGAGATGCCAGGAGACAGGCAGTTACTCCAGGAGAGCTGGACAGGGCCATAGAAGGTATACAACCCATCAGCAGGACCGGTATCTGCTCCTTTGTGCAAGGAGGAGCACTGCCAGAGCCCTACAAAATTACCTCCAGCAGGCCACTGCTGTGAATGTCTCGGACCAAACAATCAGAAATAACAGACTTTATGAGGGTGGCCTGAGGGCCTGACGTCCTCTAGTGGGCCCTGTGCTCACTGCCCGACACCGTGGAGCCCGATTGGTATTTGCCACAGAACACCGGAATTGGCAAGTCTGCCACTCGTGCCCTGTGCTTTTTACAGATGAGAGCAGGTTCACCCTGAGCACGTGACAGACGTGAAAGGGTCTGGAGAAGCCATGGAGAACGTTATGCTGCCAGTAACATCGTTCAGTATGTACGGTTTAGTGGTGGTTCAGTGATGGTCTGGGGAGGCAAATCCATGGAGGGACGCACAGACCTGTACAGGCTAGACAACTGCACACTGACTGCCATTAGGTATCGGGATGAAATCCTTGCACCCATTGTCGGACCCTATGCTGGTGCAGTGGGTCCTGGGTTCCTCCTGGTGGATGACAATGTCCGGCCTCATGTGGCGAGAGTATGCTGGCAGTTCCTGGAGGATGAAGGAATTGATACCATTGATTGGCCCCCACACTTGCCTTAACTAAATCCAATAGAACACCTCTGAACATTATATTTTGATCCATCCGACAGCACCAGGCTGCACCTAAGACTGTCCAGGAACTCAGTGATGCCCCTGTCCAGATCTGGGAGGAGATCACCCCATGTCTCGCTAACATATTGTGGCTTCAGCTGAAGACCAGTGTTCCTCGACTATCAGACCAGGTGGTAGGGGAGTAGGGGAGTTGGATGCTTAAATCATCTCTGGCACAGGGATTTGACGTCAGGGGTGTCACTCTTACTTCGTCATTGACATTTGATCTTCAACACTCAAAGAGTTAAAAAAGTGACAGCCATGCCTTTTTAGCTCATAGGGCTAAAAAGACATTGACTGTCCCTGTCCACATAAGCACTAACACTAACACTGGTTATGGATCCAGTACATTTGATTCTGTCAATCTGTTGAGAAACTTTTGGTCTTACCATCCAGGTGGAGGTTAGTTTGACACTCACTAGGTACTGCCTACATTAGCAGGTTGTTGTAATTTCAGTCTTGTAACTTAAAAGAATTAAAACACTGCTATTAGTATTTTTGTACTACTGTAAGTACCAAAGCAGAACTACAAAAGTCTAGTACACCACAATGGTATGAACCTTTTTTAACAACAGATTATTCACTAAACGTTTCATTAGGCAGTTCATAATATTCTACCTTACTAAGACATCAGAATGAAATGACCTTTTATTCTGTTGCTTAAAACAATTTTTAATTTTTTTTATGTAATTCTGAAACTTTAACTGATTCAATATCTATCAATCAATCCATTTTCTATACCCAGTTCTCCTGTACAGGGTTAGAGTTCCCTATCTCTAGAGGTCTACAGGTGGGAAACGGTATACTCTGGACACTTCAGCGGTCCAACTGCACCACTATTTAGTAAAACTGTCATTCTGCATGTTGTCAAATTAAATCGTATTTAGGTGTGAATTAGTTAGCTATTTTTTTTTTATTTGTTATGCATGACACCAGATTTTAAAAGGAATTTGTTTTACCTGTTTAAAACATTACTGTATTATACAGTTTAGTAAAAGCGGAAACAAATGAAATTTGATCAAACCACTCATTTCTATGTTTTATTGCATTGATTGGAAAAAATACTCACAGTTATTCAGTGAGCAACAATACAAAGAAAAAAGTGTGGTGTAATACTGAAACTTTTTTTTAAAGAAAACAAATTATCATCATTGCTCTCTATTCATCCTTAGGCTAACCCTGTGTATTTATCACCTCATTTGATCAGACCGTTAAGTTATACAAAACAAAATAACCAGAAAGAACAAGAGTATTTTCACGGTCTGTATCAAAGCAATTACAAAAATAAAAACTTTTAGGTCCCAATTTTTAAAAATTTGCAATCAAATCCTTCAGGCTATTAAGTAACAAGTCCAAGCACAGAAGTTAACATACTGTATTGCACTCAATACAAACATGCCTATAACTTCTGTTTGCTCTGTGCAAATAAGATTAGGTAATCCAACATTTATTGTATAAACTAGTGCATAGTCATGCTTGACATGTTCACGTGTAACATGCACAAACAAATACAAAATTCAATGTGATTCTCTGCTAAAACTGATTTCAGTTGAAAAAAATCATATTAGAGATATTTACAAACAAGACATAAGAACATACCACTTGAAAGAGGGGAAGACTTATATTTGATAGATTAAAAGATGAACCCCATTCAATAAAAGTAGCCGCTTCAATATTCTACACATTCACATTTTGCAGAGAATGACATATCTTCATTTTCCTCTTACTTTTTTTTTACTTCATTGTCATTGTACATACATTGGACAGTACAACACAGGGACAAAGATAACAAGAATCTGTCCAACCTGTCTGGGAAGCTGTTTGAAGGGATTCATAAGCTCCCAAGAACATTTATACATTAGAGAGAATATTGACAATACACAATCAACAACACCATTCTTGACAGAAAAATTGACATTTCCTACAGGTGGACATTTCATGCTTTCAGGTCCTACAATGACTTATATGGAAGATTTTACTTGAAGTAAATTGTAGACTATTAACAGCTTAGACATGTCAGAAAAACAAGTGCAGTATTTAATTATTATGGTCATCTGGCTTTCAGTGTAACCAAATCTATAGAAAGTTTAGTGCATTTGTCCTTTCTTCCATGTCATGAGTCACAGTCAGAGCTACAACCTAAGCAGAAAGTACACTTCAGGTTCAGATTCTGAATGAGCGTTGTTTCCAAATGGGATAGAGTCATCTGTATAGTACCGATCTCGAAAACGGTCAACATTGCCATAATGTACTGATGTGCAGGCTCCTTCTGGTAGCCCCCTGTCCTCCAAATCATCAAGGTAGCCTGCTATGTAGGAGCCAGTAGAGTGTCTGTCAGGTGGTTGATTCTGCACAGGTTTATTCCTCAGTACCACTCCTCCAGTGCTGTCATCACTACTCATCACCACTCCTGGCCTAACTTTTTGAGCCTCTTGCTGTCTCTCACGGGCACGGCTGTTAATGTGGCGCACTCTGCTTTGGCTTCGGGAAGACAGACGTCGGGTAAGTATTGGAGGAGGGGAATCATCTATATTTCTTTGAGCAACTTGAAATGCACTTATTTCTTGAGGTTGTGACTGTTGGCTATTTGCTTCTTGTTGCACCTGAGGAGATTGGGGTCTTTCTCTGAGACCATCATCTAACTCCAAGCTAACCAGTTTGCGTAACTGCTCTGTAAATGGATCACAAGACTTTGTGCGAAAAAAGTGTTTGCCTGATATGTCTTTAGGCTTTTGCCTTGTTGTATGAGGAGTAAAGAAACTGCGACTAATGATATGGTATTTACTTTGAAAGTTGCATGAAATGTCTTCAGAGGTCAAGTCTCCCAGGGACTTAGACTTGCATGGCTTATGGTCTGTGGAATCTATGATAGAAGACTGGAGATAAGCTGATGAAGGTCTCAAATGTGAACGAAGTGAATGTCTTACTTTAGATTGCTCATGGTTTCTGTGTTCAGCAGGGCTGTTCTTATATTTGCAAGTCTGTACATGGTGCTCTTGACCTTGGCTAGGTAGTTGGATGTTTTGAGAAGTTATAAACTCTGTGGAGGGCATATTGCAACCATAGTCTGGTTGACTATGTTCATAATCAGAGGAAGGAGAGTAAAGAGGTCTTTGCCTACACCTATTCTGTGGTGTGGCACATTGTCGTGGAAGGCTTTCTGCAGAAGAAAAACCATGGTAAAAGTCTCCGGTTTCTCTGTTTTTCTGATTGATTTCCGTTCTTTCTTGATGAGATCTACTAGAAGTCATGGTTGATTTACAGCTTCTTAAGTCAGATGTTTTGCTGTAGTTAAGGACCCCAAAGTTGCTCTGAGTTAAGGAGTAACTATTCTGAGGAAGGGGACTAGGGTTTGTGGGTCTAGAGTCTACAGATCTCTGATGTCTTAGCTCTGAGTTTTTTTGTTGATGGGCATTTGAGATTTGATTGCATTTTATGACATTACTCACTGGAAATGTGTGCTTTGAAGGGGCTGCATGAAATGATTTTGTTGGGAATTGTGGAGGAGAATATGAAAAATCATGTTTTGGCTGGAAATAGCTAGGAGAGAAGTCATGATTTTGGAAAACAGCTTGGCATTTTACTGGACTTGAAAGCTCAACCCACATCTTGCTGTTGTTTGATATAATCTCAGATGGATCATCAACATTTAGCTCCACTTCTGTAAATGACTCTTCAGTAGAATGGTGGAGGATCTGAACAAGGTCAGAGGAGGAGGACCTTATGTACCTTTTAGAAGTACCCTGCAGTTCTCTAGGTTCTGCATCTGAAGCATATTTTACCTCCTCATACACCCTTTCCTCTAGCTTCAAATCTTCTTCACTCTCACCCCACAGTCCTCCTACACCGTTCAAGCCCAGCCTGCTTCCTGTCTCTTTCCCTAGGTTTTGAGTTGTTTTTACAGGTGAAGAAGCTATACTGCTTGAAGGTGTGCTTCCTGTAGTATCTGCCTGAACATGAACTGTCTGCTTCCTCAGGTTGTACACAGAAACTGGTGTCAAAACCTCCTCATCCAGAATAGTGTAGACCTCTTCAAGTTCAGCAGTTTCTGGGTTCGAGATGAGACCTAGAGAGGTTTTACTTACTTGGTAAGCCTTTTTGTGTGAACAACTTTCATTATTCATATTTGTTGGCTTTTGGTGATTCATGAAAGATTTATTTTGAGACGATGCCATTTGGGCTATAAAAGGACATGTTGATTCCTCTTGGAGTTTAGGTGAGGTGGGTCTGAAGTCCAAAGTCTGGGATGGGGGAATGTTCTGGGATGATGTATTTAGATTCTTTTGGTCAGTAGTCATTTCAAACTGCTCAATCAGAGCAGAAACAGAGCAAGACATTTCCTGTTCATTGTCTAAAGATACAGCATCAATGAGTCTGGAAATAGTGCTGTCATGCAAAACACCAGGACTTTTAAGAACACCATTTGCTCCAGAAACTGTAGCCAAAGATGAAATGGCAGACGACGAGGAGGAGGACACCGATGGTGCAACTGTGAAAGTTGTACTATTTGATGATGTTTCTGGTTTATCTAATGTTGCCTGACTGTTTGTTGAAATTGACATAGCAAATGTTTCCCTTGTTTCTTTAGGGAAGTTGTTGGATTTACTTAGACCTGACTGGTAATTGACATATACTTCCTCCTTTGTTGTTTCTCCACCGCCAATAACCAGGTAGGAAGTCTCGTCTGGTCGATCATGCTCTTTCTTTCTGTTTGTCTTTGAAGGGATATAAATGTTCTTTTGAACAGAAACAGATGATTCTGTAAAAACATTCATGGAGGAAGACCTGGGTCTCTTGAATCCAGAAGCTCCTGTTGACACAGAAAAGGCAAAAAAAGCTCAATAAAGATGGTTAACATATCAAACTAAATACAGAACTTAAGGTACCAGTTCAATTAGCCCCTTCGCCTATTCGCACCAAACATTTCTTCAACCTATTCTGAAAGATTGACAATTGTGTAGTAATTTATTGATAATGTTAGTTATGCAATATAACTTTAGAATCAAACAAAAACATACAGTATAGCAAATTAATTTAAAAAATCATTCAGTTCTATTCTTTTCTAATCTACATATTGTAAACAATCACTTCATTTGTTTTATTTATTTTTTTAAGTAACCATTTTTTAGAAAAAGAATAAATTAGTTGCTGTTGCAGCAGGTATAGATCTGAATCACATCAAAAAATCTTGTCAAGAAAATTTTTAACTTTACGAAATGGCAAAGGGGCAAAATGATGAACACCCAGGCTATCAAGCTTACAAGCACTTTTAGTACGACAGTTTATGGGTCATTCATTCCAAGACAACATCTATACACAAGCAAATGGATGACCGACAACAACAAAGGAAAAGCTGAAAAATGGGTATTGAACATCGGAAACAAAAAAAAAAGAAAAACAAAAAAAAGACACATTTATAAATATAAAACATGGAAGAAATTTTAAACTGGGGTTGATCTGGTAAAATGGTAGCAAATGGCACATTGATATAGCTTTCAGACCATTTCCAAACCAAATACACTGGGTGAACGCAATGCCAGTCGGCTTTGAACAATGCCATCTCCAGACAACAGTATTTCTCATTACCTGCAGGAAATTCCTAGTCAGTTCTCTACTATAAAGAAACACAACAAATGTAGATTGGACAGAAAAAGCATATTAATGTCTCATAGCAATTAGGCTGAGGTCTCAATTCACATGGTTACTTTGCACGTAGTTTGTTGAAGGAGAAAGAGGGAAAATGCATTTCAGTGAAATCAGGGTTAGGATAGTTGTTACGACATTATTACCATACTTTATGTTGGATGAAAAATTATAGATAGGGCAAATTTTAAAGAGTAGGTTGCATGTAAATTGCGTTAGTGTGAAGAATTTTCAAATTGGCTAAGCGCAAAAATACTCACCGGTGATAGAGTCTGCACCAATGTCATTCTCTTCGTTGTCTGGGGCACAGATAGACAACTGCCCTTGCAGTAACCTGTCTAAAGGCATGGAAATGGGTCTATGGATAAGAGGCGCTCGAGGCTGAAGTGGCTTCTCTGCTCCCTCTGCCCTCACTGAGGGGCCTTCTCCTCCTGATGCCCCTGCATCAGCACCATTGCCATGATCAGATATCGAAGCCACTGACTCAGATAGAGCCATTTTTGTCTTCTTCCTTCCCTTTGCTGGTGCGCTGGCTGTTCGTCGCAGGAGGTGATCACTAATGGAGCGTTTCCGAAGACCAGAGGTGTTTGTGTCCACAGAGGACTTGGAGGACCGGTTGAAGAACCCTCTTATACCACGTAGTTGATGATTCTAGTAAAATATGCATTCATAGAGAAGGGAAATGAAAAATCCGCAAAAGAGATGTACAGCTGTATTCTACTACAGTGTACATTAGAATAACACTAAAAGTGATCGTACATCAGTTATTCAATTCAAAGAGTAAGAAACATTATAATTACAACTTACAGTAAAACTCCCAAAATCAGTTTCCCATATTTTATAAAAGGAAAATAAGTACAACAAAGAATATTTATTTTTACCTATTAATTGTAAATAGGGTTTCCGAAAGGGTGTAAAGTCATGATAACCCCCAGTTTGCAAGGTTTTAAGTTAGCAAGATTGTCGAAACCACTTACTACTCTAATTTATGTTAGTGGTTTGGTTAATAATGTTTGTTTTGATTTGTCAATAATTTATTTTCTCTATTATAGTTCCTGACAAGCAATTTTGAGCTTTCTGCTTGTTTACATCAGCCATGGTATCACAAAGTTGTCATCTATTTGTCTAATGTCAAATTAAGGCCTCAGTGTTTGCTCGAATATACAATCAGCAATATTTCCGTTTTGTTGTTTTTATTTAAACCCTTACTAAAATGCTCTCAATAGAAATAGTAGAATAGGAAATCTCAGAGGCTATGTGGTCAGGGGCTTAAATACTAGCGTCTGCCAAGACAAATGCTAGATCTGCGCAGAAAAACATGGCAAGCAGGTAAAAGCTGTTACTGGGAAGGGTTTGCAAATGTAAACAGCTTAAGAAATCCCATGATTTAGCCCATAAAAACCATCACTATCAACAGATTGTGAAAAAACTCCTGGAAAGATATGATAGTGGCTCTTTGACTGCATGAAAAGGCTTTGACAAAGTTGTATACGGCTGGGTTTTGTACTTCCTCATATAGTTTGGTGTTGTGAGCTTGCCCTTTGTGTTGTTTAGATGATTTGAAGCAAAGACGTGTCTCAGAGGTAAGAAACACCGGACTTCAAGAACTAGGATTGGAGACCCCTACTCTACAGGGTTTTTATTTGGTGGATTTCATTACATGCTGCAGCTATCATTAAATTTGTCTTTTGTCTAACACATGCATGAAATTTTCTGGGAAAATGCATTTTGGGTTTTTATTTGCTGTAAGCATAAATCATAAAAATAAAAAGACAAAAACATGAAAATATTACTCTGTAAGTAACATCAGTTAAACTTTTTTTAACAGAATTATTGAAACACACCTTTATAATAAATACACTGTAAAACAAATAGATATTACAAGCTGAACAGAAGCTTCTAAAGGTACTAATTAAATAAAGTTGTATTTAGTGATAGAACATTAAATGATGCCATGAACCGGCTAGATGTCACCCAGATGTCACTAGATGTCATTGTTACATCTTGGTGTAGCATACTTGATGCAGGACGATATTAATTTATACATACAAACGGCACATCTGAAGCATGCATTATTTTTTCATGCAGCACACAGAGAGCTCTGGGGCTCAGTATACCTTGCTAGCTCCTAAAAAGTGCATTATGGTAAAGCTTGGGTTCAGGACAAGAGGGCTCCACTAGAGAGACAAAGAGTGGATGGAGCAAAGCCTCAATTTACTGATGTGTTTATAAAAACAGAAATTTTGTTGTGATTATCTTAATAAAAAAATTTACTTAAAAAGGAGGCTAATGGGAAACATTGAAGAACACCTACCTTCCCATAAACATCATGCACAGACACATGCACAAAAATGGAAGCTTCCGTCAGTCCTTCCAGGTAAACATGCCTGTAACCTATGAGGGATATTGAGAAGTGGGCAAAAGGGCAACAACTGTTAACATATTTTTGATTGTAAAATAACTGATTCAGGTGAGCTAGTCTGAAGGTTCAGGGTCAACTCTTATGAGCACTAAACCTAACCTGCTATGTAAAATTTTCATTTTATTGAGAAATATAGATAATTATCATTATATATTTACATTGGTATTGCAGTAGCCACAATCAAATTGATTCATTAAAGTAAACCATATCACAGGGTTTCAATCAAGTATTAAGGAGAAAACACAGACCAGGCATCAGACTGCTGAAGGCCACAGTCCGTTGACCGATGAAGTCTCGTCCGATCGGGTCATGGTCCCAGACAAGGAAACGCACAAGTGCCAGCTCAGCCATGTGAAGTGTGAAGGAAAGAGTCTCCTCCCACACTGGATTGAAACCTGAAGACAGAACATGTTCATAATGAATACCATCTTCATTATTCCTATTATGTCTTAAATTCCAACCTGTTAGATTGATATTTAGTTGCTCAAATAATATACTTTTTTAATAAATCAATCCTAATTACTGAACATTTCTTGAAGAGTTGTTTTTTTTTCAGAGCTCAGATCAACCATAGTGGCAAATTTGAACAAGTCAGAACTTTTTTTGTTTGCTATTATGCAACTGCTATTAGCAGTTAGTGATTTGAATTCTAGAGATTCAAAAAAAAGTAGAGCTCTGCACAACATCACGCTGGGTGAGCCCCTCCTTCTTTGCACAATATTCATAAATATCTCTTATAAATGATATACAACAACCATAATTCTAAGTTTTAAGAAGTTTCACGTAATTCAGCCATTTTTTAAAGAATAGAAAGTAGAAAGTGTAGTATATTAGTTTGTCTCAATTTAGAGTTGCTTCAACACTAAATAAAAAAATAAACCATTGGAGAGTACTTTCTGTGTTTTTACAAAAAGAATACATTTTTCACAAACCTTTGAATTGGTTTCAAAAATCTCTTCAGTGCAGAATATACAAGTTGAGGATTTTACAAACTTCTTTGGCTTTTGAGCACGAGTTGATCAAATGCAGGCTAAATTCTCACCACTACTCTTTCACACAAACCCGAGAATAATATTCATTCTTAAGCACATCTGACATTTGCCATAAAAATTTTGAGCTGTTCAAAACTTTGCTCCTGAACTCCAGGATCCCAAAATTACTGCTAATTCTTTACAAATGTGTACTTTATTCTAAAACATAATGACATATTCCTCATTGATTTACAGACTGTTATTTATCCTTAACTTAATTATGGATTCCTGGTAAACATAAGTGGTGCCATTTTCACATAGTTGCCTCATTCTCATCTTTCTCCCTCAGTTCCTGGCTAAGTCTGTTTTAGTTACATATTCTAGGATCTACTCCACTGCCACTAGTAAAGCTAAACATTCATTTTTGAAAAAATGCCCAAAAATAAATGATTGCAAATCTTAATGGAAAACACCAGACTCTTTTTAAAATCATGAAAATTTAAGATCTAATGTAATCTAAATATAAAATACAATTAGCTCATTTTTATTCAATTCATAAATCTTAATAGAATCTTGTTTACAGTGCTGAATTATTGGCAACATTCTTGGAAATCAAGATGAATCTGACTATATTTCTTATTTATCCTACCATTGTAGCAAGTGAAACTTAGGATACAGAATTCCAAGAATCATCAGGAATCCCAGAAATCCCTGTTTGAAATGGTAGCTTAAGCATTAAGCATATTGGCTCTGTGAGATAACAAATGTTTGAATCCCAAATAAAACTCAAGGTATAAGCAGCACAAAAAATGTGAACCAGCAACAACCACCTGCCCCTCAATCCCGGCCACCCATAACTAATGTCGCAAAAGTTTTAAGTACACAGTGATAAGAAGTTAAAGCTTGTTCAGACAACTACAAACATATTTCTCTAAAGTGCCAAGTGAAGGACAAAAGCATTTTTGTCTGTTTCTCACAGACAAAAATTCTAGGAAATACTAGGGAAATCTAGGAAAATACTGCGCAGTGTGTTTTTTTTTTAAGTACTACATAATTACATAAGTATGATTCAATTTTAGGTTATATTTAGAAAAAAAATGCTTAAAGAATGTTTTTGAACAAAGCTAATGTAATATTACATTTCAAATAAACAGTGCTGTAAAATGAGCTAAGCAAGAAATATGAAGTGTGCTTTTCTTACCATTGTCATCAACAACTCTCGTCTGTTCCTTGCAGCAGTCAATGGGTAAACCAATGATCTCCACTTCAACGAATGGATCAATAATCTGAAGGAAAAAGAGATCATTCAGATTCTGGTGTGGCACTAGTTTTATTTATGCTCAGAGCTAATTTTACTCCTCTGACCATTTGCATAAGAAATCATATTTGTGGAAATAGTTGAACTATCAAATACAGAAAGACAGATGGATAATGTGAGAACCCTGAACTCTGCTTTGCTCTGTTTTTACCTCTCCACGGTCCCCCAGCATGGAGTCTGGTGGTTTGGGCAGCTGCTGTCCACTAATGATCTTGAGTACGAGCTGTTTCTTGGGGTAAGCTGGAAGTGGGTCATCACTGAATGGGTTGAAAGAGCCTAGAGGAGTAAAGGATGGCGGAGCAGCAACATCAATTAATGTCATCATTTAATCCTAACATGAGTCCATCTGTCATCGTTATTTCCACTGAGGGCACTTTCTGGGGCTTTTCCTACAACCTACGAGCCTTTATAGCTATGCAAGAACAGCTTGTAAATTACACTATAACACCTCCACTTCTACATTTTTGCATCTGTTTTATTTAATAATGCACAATATTTTATGGCCCATGTGATGTTGGAATTAACAATACTGAAGATGATAAACAAAAAACTGTTTCTTTTCAGTGAAGTAGGGTTTCTGGGGTGTGCCTAATTTTTTACACACATTTCCTTTTTTTGAATAAAAAAAACTGCCTTGGAGAAATCTGGTGTTTGACTTTATACATTTGAAATTCACCTTTTACTTAGTACTACTACTGTTTACTCTAGGTCACTTAAAAATGTCTTCAGTGGCCTTTCAGATCTTGACACAACAGCTTTGTTTCCCATGTAGGTGGCATTTCAGAATATCAAGAATGTTGTTTTTTTTCACAACCTCAACTAGTGTTGTGCTTAAAAATGTTTGATTCTCTTTCAAATATAATGCGTCAAAGTATTTCTTGTAGAAAGGATCTTATTTTGCAAATTTTGAAAGTGAGAAAGCTTTTGAAGGAATTATAGGAAACATGGGTTTATCTATTTAACTCTGAAGATCAACTTGTCGTTTATGTTCAGCAGAATGATGACATGTTTGAAAGCTTGAATTTCAAACTATGTTTAACCAGGATAACTGAATTATTTCCCAAAGTATTCTTTTTTCTCTTTCAGGTTGCCATTAGGTAGTAGAACCTTGATTTCTTTACCCTTAAACCCTTTTAACTCTTGAGGGATGCAAAAATAGTCTTAACTGGATTTTTTATCAGTTTGAATCATATATCTAACATAATGTTTTTTATTCACAAGTCTTCCCCTGTTAGTTGTAATCATAGTTCATAGCAAATGTTGTGTTTACGTCTTGTATTGTGTATTAGGCAATTGTTATATTTGATCTTGTTACTCAATCGCACACCTGGTGAAAAAAAAAGACAGTAGCTTACTGTAATTCTTTATCATAGTAATTATCAGGTCCTGATGGTGTTCCTCATAATTACTAGAGAAGAGTAATTATTTCTCAAAAATAAAGACATGTATTTATATCTCACAGCCTCTTTAAATTTGTGGTAGAAATCATTCAACTGTAACAAAAGAAATACTATGCTTGATAGATTTTTATTGATAACGGTTACTTATGTAGAAAAAATGACAAATGAACTTGATCAAAGCTTATCTTTATTTTTTTTGTACCTATTCTTTGTATTGTTTTACCTTTACACATAGGAGGCGGCTTGAGGACGTAACCAATGCCTCCATTCACCATGAATTTTGATCTGTTGAGCTGCATCATCCGTCCATCTGTTTGATAGTTCAGCGCAACTGAAAAAAATAAATAAATGACAAACAAAACCATTTAAATTGGGAATGAATGACAATCAGTTTCTCCATTATTTTGTTTTTGTTTTTTGTCATTTAGTGAGGGTTGGAGTTATTCCATATCTACATTTCTAACAGTTTTTGAATTTCATGGTATTAGAAGACAGCATTAAAAGAACTGTCTTCAGATAGTAGAAAAGCATATCAGGTTAAATTCTCTTAAACCAAAACGACATCCAAGACATCTAACAGCCTTTTTGCCTGAAAGACATGAACAAAAATGCCTGAAACAAAACTGAAAAGTTCTTCCATCTTCAAAATCTATGTGCTAAAGGGAAAACAGATGAAGAAAATGATATGTAGGCACGTGCTTAGAGTGTTTAATTTTCCTGTTTGGATTAGCATGAGAAGAACATTATTATTTTTTCTGAAATATTAATGAATTATGCCATGATTGCTTCAACTTCTGAAATGTTTTGCATAGCTCCCCCGTCTTGCTTCAGGTTTGATTTAAACTCAGACACCTTTTTAAAGAGTTCAACATGTATCTCTCTCAGTATATAAATTTTATAAATTCTCTTTTCAGGTTTATATGTTTGTATGTGTCTGTGTTTTTTTTTTACCTTGCAAAATAGTTTTTTGGGTTTTTTTTGGCGTGGCATCGCTGCCACACATCTAACTTGTAATACCGAAAGATCAACAGGCTTCTGCCAAACTTGATAACTGCTGATGAGATAAAGTAACTATTTGAACCAAGTGTGTTGCAACAGAAAGACAACTAAAAAAATGCAGGCCAGCGGTAGCCTAATTAAGACGCAGGTTTGAGAACTTATATCTTGAGGTTATCTCTTAAAATCCAAATAATATAAA
This sequence comes from Cyprinodon variegatus, assembly GCF_000732505.1. NCBI lineage: Eukaryota > Metazoa > Chordata > Actinopteri > Cyprinodontiformes > Cyprinodontidae > Cyprinodon > Cyprinodon variegatus. The sequence goes on along the minus strand of NW_015150457.1, from coordinate 635,790 downwards.
CTTGGGGTTTCCATTAGTGCCAAAAATATGTATTTGTTTGTGTCTATATAATATATGTAGATGTAGTGTGTTTATGTAATGTATGTATGTTAGGTACATCTGCTAGATGTACATGTTAACATATAATGCTATGTTTAGTGTATATAAGTGTAAATGTTAGGTGTATATTTTGGGTTCTTGTGTTAGGACAGATAAATTTAGCTTATTTGTCATATTAATTTACTTACATGTTTATGCAGTTAATATTAATATATCTTGCTTTTTTTCCCAGGATTAGCCTATTCTTTTGAATAATGAAACTGTATCTTTTGAGTGTATTATTTAGTAAAGCTTCCTTAGGTTATTATTATAATTTTTTTTGGAATGTTTTTTTTTTTTTTTGTCTGTTTATTTTTTCATTGGCATAAAAAAGGACCCTAAAATAGCCTACTTTTGCCAGTGAATTTGTTTCCTGTTCAGATAATATGTAATAATAGTTTTAATCTATTCATTTCATTTTGAATTAATCACCTCTACTTACGGTATTAAATTTCTGCACACTACCTTCCATCACTGGCATTCCAAAAGTTGACTGCGGATTGAGTGAGGGTCAGATAGGGGAGGGGGTGTATTGACTCACAACAATACAAAGGCCCCTCACAAAGACATAAGCACCTATCTATCATAACCTACCTAACATATATACTCAACAATTAACATAGATTTAACTATCTAACATATTCCTCTTAAATATGCACCTAGCATGTGCATCTGACATATACACTTGGCATATACATAAGCACCTAACATTTATTTTTAAAATAAGCACCTAAAACAATCCACTGGACTTTGTTTTCTAATTCTGAAGACATTTGAAGACATTTGGCTTCCCATCCAGAAAGATTTTAAATTATAAAAAATTCAATAGATTTTTTTTATTATTATTATTATTATTGAAAAAGCTTCCTGGGTGAGAAGTGAAATGTCTTCAAACTTGGAAAACAAAGTCTAGTGGATTGTTTTTTCACTTTTGTTGGAATGACAAGGAATTGGATGACTGGGAATCTTCAACAGAATCTTCACCTAACATGCAGACATAACGTAAGCATAAGCCTGTAACATATACAGCTTGCAAAGACACGTACGCATAATTTTGGCACTAATGGAAACCCATATTAGGAAACTGTATTTAGGTTAACTGTATTGAGATTGTAACAAAAAAAGGAAACAGTGTCAAGGGTGTGAATACTATCATGTGATTAAGGTTGGAAATTCTTACCCAATTGACAACCAACATTCCAGTAGAACTGCGGGTTGAAATTTGAGGAGTCGATACGATAGGCTGAGGGATAAATCCTTGACAGTTGTCTCTGGTTAAATGTCAGGAACTGCTCAGCCTTGTGATTGACCAGAGATTGCGCTCTGGTCTCGCTGAATGACAAAACATCACCTGGAGTTCCTTAAAAACAAACAAGCAGTAACAATACAGCCAGGACATGAGAAAAAAAATCCACAGAGGTTGCAATGCATTGCAGTTTATGCCTCGGATGTGTAGGTGTCAGTGTTGTTTTACCGTCATTTAAGCATTCCTGTGAGGCAACAGAATTGGTGAAGACTACCAGGTTTGATAGATCTCTACTTAGTTTTATTGTCTTCCTTTTTCTTCCAATCCTAAAAATATAATTGAAGAAAAAAAAAAAAAAAAACAGGACACAAAACTTATTGAAAAGATTTTGGTGCAAAAGATGCATACACTCACACTGACCCATTTACAGTGGAAATTCATGGCGGGGCAGAGAGGATTGTCCATAAGACGCAGCTTGTAAACCACAGGAAGTAGCATCAAAGGCAAAAAGCTTAAAAGGAACCAGCACGTATGCCATGCTGCAATATTCTCTCATTCTTGCAAACCTACATCTACAAATCCAGCATATATGCTCTTAGACAAACACAGTCAGTCACAATAATGTTTTGAAATAATTATGAACGTAATAAATAAGGAACAGAGACTGGAGAAAAGCACAAACTTAAAAGCAAATAAAGCATATAAATTTTCAAACTGACAATTTGTTTTGTTAAATTCCTAATCACAGCAAAGTGATTAATTCAAATTTCCAAAAAAGATTCTGTTTGGATAGAATAAGCTAAATCAACTGTCTGGAAAATAAATACTTCAAAAAGTAGGTCAAGTTATATTTTTCTTATTTTGTTTCATATGTACTCTTTTTATAATAAACTTAGTAAAATATAAAAAGGCAAAACATTTTATTATGTATCAAAAGTAAATATAAATTCTACTAATCATACTACTTATATACTATATAATGAATTACCTTTTAGATACAGACTTATGCTGTCTTTAGAATAATAACAAAAAAAAGACTACAATCTAGACAAATTATTGTGTTTTCCATCTATCTTCTCCCTGTTATCCATCAGGGTGATGGTGGGGCTGATGCCGATCACTTTCAGATTTTTTCAGGTTAAATCTTTTAGGTTAATAAAATAACTTTTTTCTTTAAACCTCTATGGAATGGAAAATTGCTAATTGTTTCCAGTAAATTAACATTTACTTGCTTATGTGACATTTTAATAAATTAACCACTTTTCTAAAGATCTGATACCCTTTAAAACTAAACTGCATCACATTAAAAAGATTTATTAAACCACTTTTCTTGAATCTGAAAAAAAATTAATTTTACTCTTATATACTAAATACTATATTTTTTCTTCCATGTTACTTCTGTTAAGCTTCTTTAAAGAAAATTATTATATTATGAATTATGAAAAGGGTAGCTAAGATGTTTAATATATGATAACCAGCCTCAGGAGCTGTGTGATGATTTTAAAAATGGGCAAGGCTGGATTAATTACAAGATTTCTTTGCTTATAATCATTTTTTAATTGAAGAGAGAAGATTCCCAAACAATTTGTTTTTCTTTTCCCTTATAGGTCTAACTTTAAAATTTACCTTCAGCATCCCCATTTATACAGCACTGTGCTGTTTTAGGACAGAAGGAGATTTAGTGGTTTCATGTCTCCTGTTGAGCAGGATTATTCAGACGTCACTGCAGCCATCAAGCCTTTCAGTTGTCAAACACTCAGCATTATGATGAAGATGTTTAAAGATCACCTGTTGAACTGTCCTCCAGCTTCTCTCCCAGACCTTTCCTGAGAGTCTTCCTCCTTCTCCACACTTTGACATGTCAGCCTTGATTTGGAGTGCCTCTGGACAGACATAGTAATACATATTTTAAAAAAAACAATTTAGAAAGCAGAAATATATTCTATGTATGTTAACTTTGCCTTTAGCTGTCAACCTAAACATTGTGCTACATTTATGATCCATCATACACAATGCTGCCTCCGTACTCAGCTGTAGTCATTCTCACTCTTACTTTATTTCTTTAAGAGTAACACATTATGCATTGTAGCAAAGAGAGGCTGAGAAGATTAGAAATTTTTAGTAATTACAGTGTTCACTTTCTCAACTAACACTGCAGGCATCCCAGGCATGCGCATTTATATACAGTATACACACACATACACACAACCACCCAAGCAGACGTGGGAGGCTGTATGATACCCAAAGAGGGAGCCATAAAAGGCTGAAGTGGAATTTTGAGTGGGTAAAAGCAGGTGGAAAAGGAGGACAGAAAAATTCAGTGGTATATATGTAAGGTTTGTGAGTAATAAAAACTATAAGCTAGAGACAAATTTTTTACTGCTTCACTGATTGGATTTTTTGTCAAAGACAAGGAAAACCTCAATACACATTTTTAACAACAAAAAAATATTTAGATCCATATTTTATTTTACAAAACTAGATTCCATAGATTTGTAGATTTTGTAGATCAAAGTAATTTTTAATTCCACACATTTACGATCACCTTTTAACAGTGAAGAAAACCATCAATTGCATAATATTATCATTTATGAAAGAGAAAACTGTTTGTTTAAAATGGATGGATGGATGGATGGATGGATGGATGGATGGATGGATGGATGGAAGGAAGGAAGGAAGGAAGGAAGGAAGGAAGGAAGGAAGGAAGGAAGGAAGGAAGGAAGGAAGGAAGGAAGGATAACAGAAATGACAAAAGGAAGAAAATAATGAATTAAGGACAGAAAAACAAAGGGGGGGAAACAAAGAGAATAAGTAACTTAGGAAAAGGGGTACAAAATCAGAACAAAAAAGACAGAAATAAGAGATGGCAAGCAATGAAGAATGAAGCAATGATTGAAAAAAAAGCACACAAAAAAAAGCATGACACAAAAAAGGACACAAGGAGGGTAGAAATTACACAATACAGAAAAGCAGGGAAGATATAAGTGGTGAAGGAAATTGGACACCTGGTTGGCAGAAAATAAATTAACAAGGCAGAAGGAAGAGAAATGTGTTACATGGTTGAAAGTAGGTCTGAATGATGTATAGAAAAATCCACATTGTGATTATTTTCAATCAGTATTGCAATTTATTGTGGTTTTCATTTGCACTAAGCACATGCATATATATGTTTCACTCTGACGTTTCAGTGTTTTATGACCTTCAAAGCTTGCTTATCTAGAGTCCATTGATCCAGGACTTTACTGTAACACTTGCTTATAAAAATTCTTGGAGCTGTCACTCTTTATTCCCATCTGTGTGGTAGCAAACTCACTTTAAGTGTATTACTGCCGACTAAAGGACTGGAGGGAGAAAATCTTTGTCTTTCTCTTGTTAAATGTAATGTGACGAAAATAAAATAAATATTCCAGCTCTAGTTGGAATGAGAGAAAGAAGGAAGGAAAAAAAAGAAGCATAGGACACAAGGGGGCAGAGAAGTATATATACAATTTTCTATAAAATAAAACCTTGTATAAAATACAAAAAAACATTAAGTTTGAGGTATAAAAATCCAAAAGCAGTGAAAACAACAACTAAACTGAATTAGCCTCTCTGCAAAAATAAAATACATATGACATAAAAAGATAAAGAAAATAGATTTTCTGAATCTTACCTTTTGTTTAAGTGTTGTGATAAGGGACCTGCTTTGAGATTTCCTTAGAACCCCTTTGGAGCTCTGTTCAAAAAGCAGAAAAAGACACTCAAGGAGTTTTCATCTACCACCTTGTGCACTGTTGCTTGTATTCATATCTGGGTTTCATATGGTTGTGAAATACCAAACACATTAGCAAGCAGTGAGTCATTTAAACCCTAAAGCTGTTGAGCTGAAGGAGGCGCAACAAACGCTCAATAAAACATCAGACAGCTGAAGGGAGCAGTGGGAGAGAGCTACAAAATATACCAGCTAGAATCACTTGGAGAGAAAAAGCTTCAGAGACAGAATGAGGTGAAAGGGATCACCGCCAATGTAGGACTACATTAGAGAGAAGAGGAAACCCCGATGCACTACACCCACTACGCTGAAATGGCTCTCAGGAAACCAAGGTTCTAAAAATAAGACGCAAGCAGCAAAATTAAATATTAACATTAGAGACATTTAGAGCATCTTCACTTTCAGCCTTTTTTCAATATGCCTTGGATAACATGCAGTAATCCAGGAGAGAAGCCATACAATCTGTTCCATGTGTATGTTTGACCATTAAGTGTAGCTTAAACTAAACTGTCACTCGACTCTCCGAGCCTCCAGCATGACTAACATCATGACCTATTTTTATTCCCCTCCTTTTCTCTTTCATGCTCTTGATATATTGACAAGAATGTCTCTTCCTGGCGTTCAGCTCTGCAAGCAGCCTCTGTTGCTTTGAGAACTTTACCTGCCGCAGGTTCTTCTGAAGGCCCTGGTGTGTGGCTCTAAGAAGAGCTCGGATGCTGAAGCTGTCGGTGTCCTCCTTGTCTACGATCCGGGACTCCTTCAGAAGAGAGTCTAGTTTCTTTCTGATGTGAGACTCCACTTGGGTTTGGCCATTGCCCTAGATAAAAGAAAGAAACCTCAGGTGTCAAGATAAGGGAGAGCTGAATGCAAGAAAAAAGAAATCTGAGTTTCAAAGAATTAAGACTGCATAGGGTGGCTTAGGCTTATTGCAAGACACCTTTTCAGATTTTGTTTTCATATAACAACCCAAGCTTAATTAGGTTTACTAAAGATTTAATGTAATAGAGAGCATAAAACATGCACTAATGCAAAATAAAAAGGAACAATACATACTATTTCTGATAAATAACCTTCCTGAGCCATTTGCTACCCTTACAGCTGCACAATATTTTGGGTATGTGCTAGCATTGTACATCTAGACCAATCTTCCTCAATTTTGCTCCTCATGGTCCAATGTCCTGCACCTTTTAGGTGCGTCTCTGTTTAAAGTCACCTGAGTCAAATATATACTGTATACATTTGTGCAAATTGACAAATTAATACTAGAAATTTAAATAACACAAAACTGAAAAAAGTCATTATAGATAAACATTTACTAAATCATACATTTGCAAAATAAAATATGGATTTTGATTTAGTTTTCCAAAAAAAAAAACTTTTAAATACAAACTTTCCCAGAAATATTTAAGTACCTTGCTCATGTACAGTTAACAAACATACCTGTCCACAGGAGCAGGAGTCTGACTGAACATTTCCTGAACTTTACAGAAAAGACCTGTTTTAATGATTGACTCAAAGTGTTGCTCAACAAAATTTTAGTTCAAGAGCTCCATCAGGCTGCTTGTCTACTTGCTTTATTTATTCATATATATATATATATATATATATATATATATATATATAATCTTCTACAGATAAATGTTTTTCCAGAATAATAATAAATAGACTTTGTTTATCTATGTTTGGGGATATACTTGGGGTCAATGTTCTATTTGTTTGTGCCCCAGTTTTAACTTGCATATTGATGTCTACACGTTTTGCATCAAAGTTTCTACATGATGTTTTTTCCTACAGATGGGATCTCATTTCTTCACTAAATCCACCCCTCTTCAGGTACTGACATGTAAGGGGTCCTTGCAAAGCCTCTCCGTTAATCAAGGTGCCCCAGGCTGAAAATGACTAAACAATTCCTTCCTTAAATATCAATGGTTTTTCTCTCACTCTGCAGTATGACAGTTTGCATTTAGGAGTCTTTATCTGGAGTAATAACCCTGTTTCTTTTTCTCTGCCTTTTGCTTTATTTAGCACTAAATCTCAGATAATGTAGCATCCTGGTAATAATCATTAGCAGCTAAAAAAATTTATTCTCTATAACACTTCATTTTTTGTTACGTAAAAAGCATGTAATTCTATTGGTGCAATGTTATCAGTGACTGCTGTGAAAGCACGCTGGTGTAATATGCATAATACAGAAACTCCTAGTAACCTGCCAACATCCCTTTGAAAATGGCGATGATCATCTGCTGAGGCATCTGTGGCTTTGTGCCTCCAGCTTAATGCAGGGGAAGGATGCCATGCTCACTTATGAAACCAAGCTTGGAAAATAATGCCAGTGAGGGGGGTTCCTCTAGAAAATTCATATGATGACTGCTTATGTTATGAAATAACATGCTTTAATCAGCCTGCTCCAGGTAGGAGGAGGTGTATTAATGGCCAGCTCTGGAGGTCTTTGAGAAGTGATGTGCAAAACAAAACAAAAACACAGACCTGACCATTGACTTCAGAAGCAGAATCTCTAATCCCCTTATTACCTCCAAGAATTTACAGGTGGAAAGAGGACAGAGCAATGATTACCAGGGTACAGAGATGGGGGATGTGGAGCCATCAAATATTTTTTTTGTTTTTGTATTTATATATATTTCTTCTGCCCAGCCACTGAACCAGGTGAGTCCAATGTAGGACTCACCTAGCTCCACATTTCCCACCTCTGCCTCTCAATACATCTGCCATCTATGAAACTAGCCTACTGTATAAAGACTTTATATTCCACACTGACTTAATACTTTTAATATAGACAAAACATGATGGCTTTATTCTACTTTGCTTTTATACAAAATGCTGTTTTTTGAAGTGTTTATTGGTAAAGTAGCATTACAATGCAGAATAAAAAAAAACTAATTTGAGACATCATCAAAGTAGCAGGCATGAATAATGCATGTACAGCTTCTGAAAAAAGCCATTTTAGGAGACACTGATCACAACCATTTAAGCAGTTAGTGCTTCTCCCATTCGGATGTTGATTCAGGCTCCAAAAGTCATCAGTATGCATTACATTAGTATACATTTTCCTTTAATACATTTTACACCAACTGCAATTAAGAATCAATCTGCACTACTTAACTAATTACCACTTTCATGTGGTTAGTATTTTTATGCTTGCTATATATCTTTGCTATGAGACATAGACTTGAAGGACGATAAAAATAACTTGAATATAAAAGTGCACATGGAAAGCAAATTGGAAATCTTTATGTATCATGCAGGTGCAAATTTAATGTTTAATTCATATTTATTTCGAAGGATCGATAGTAAAACTTCCTCATTTTGTTATTTATTTATTTTTTTTGCATCATTAAACTTTGGTTTTCTGAAAACATTATTGTTGTAATTACTTACAAAGCAACAACCATCACAGGCCCATTACTGAAGTCGTTATCTCATCTACAGCAACATCATTATGATCGCATTAGTGAACCTTTTTGTTGCCTGGGCGGGGCGGAAAATAGGATCTCAATCTATTTATTGTTTGAGATCATATTTTGAGAAATAAACCAAAGGAAATCTGCCTTGGCAGATATAATAATTGCTAAATTATTATATCTATAATAATAATAATAGATTTCGATTTTATTTTGACATCACTTTGGGTTGTTGGAAGTAGGATGTGATAACTGTTGTGAATTGTAGCTAGGATCTACGAGTAAGAAATAATACCCTGACTAGATTTTAAGTATTTAAGTACTGACTGATCGTTTTTCATTTCTTACAAATCAAAAACTGTTATAGCTTTCCATCAGTTACAAATTGAATAAACCAGAGGAATATTGTCTTCTTAAAATACAGCAAAATCTTAGAAAAGCCTCTTGTGGTATATTATAGATTCAAGCCTGTTTTATACAGTTTTGAATTTATTTTTTATAAGTAAAATTGTTTATCCTTCCTCCTTCTTGCATTTGGGTCCTGTGTTACAAAATTCCATGTGTATTTTACAGATACGTGCATACACTGTATAGACAGGCATCCCTCGTTATTAGATTTTATATTTAAAAGTTTTAATTCTGTTTCTTAATTCAAGTTTTAATTACCAGATTTCAAAGCATTTTTCTGCTCATGCAGGACCTCTGTTCAGCTAAATCTGTATAATCTATAAAAAAAAGGATAAAGCCAGTATTTCTTTTTTATGTTCACACTACCAACACAACGAGTAAAGGATAAACAATTAATCTAATTTCTTTGAATAAAACAGTTTTTTGAAGAATACAATTTTTGATGATTATCTTAATTTATTTATAGCAAAAACTTTAGTTTCCTTTTGTTCTTATAAACAGTGTAAAACCTTTAGGTTAGCCCAAACGATACTTTTACCTTTCTTTTTTATACATTTATCTTTACTTAAACCTAATGAAGGAGTATGAGTATGTTTGTCATGTCTGCATTCCTAACAAAATAAAAAAAAGAACTTTATTTTTTTTTTTCATGACAATTAGAAATGATCTTTAAATCATTTGGAAATATATATATATATATTTTTTTTTTTTTGCCTGGGATTCGAAGGTGCTGTCAGATATAGATTATATAACAAAATATAACAAAAATTATAACAATATTTTTAACTCTATTAGAACTAAGCTTATACTGTAAATGTACAAAATTTTAAACTCAAGCCCCTTAGGTTCATTTTCGTCTGGTCACAGCAACTTATTCTTCCCTCAGGGGCCAAAAAAGTCATACGATGTCACAATGTAGAGGAAAATGTTTTTTTTTTTTTTGTAAGTGTTCAAATTGGATAAAACTGATGAATGAATGTGAGTAAAGTTGCAATATCAAAGCAGAGTGTTCTTTTTAAATCAAATGATGAAAGCAAAAGATTCCTTTCTAAAGCTGCTATTGGCCTCTTCAAATGACTATTATAATAACATTAAAGATAGCAAAATATTTTCTCTCCTTATAAAACAAAAAGAATCAGGTACATTCATATTTGCATTGCATAATTTTGTTAGATCTACTTAACAAGAAAGTCTTAAACACATACAAAATAATTATGTCCAAAACATAACTTTAAAGATGAGTTGAGGGTAACATGCATTTATCTAATCACATAAAGTGTAGAGTCATGTTCTTGTAGCTTACATTACTGCTTTTGAGTTTGAAGTCCTCTTCAATTTCGTCAGCACTGTCATCATCAGACACTTCCCCCTCCTCAGCATCCGCAGACAGATAGGCGGGCAGGCGCTTACCCTGGATGGTGAAAAGATAACATGACAGAAGAGTGAAAAATGTGCATTTGATCCCTTTTAATAGTAAAGTTAGTGCAGATACTTCCTTTATGTGTTGCCTGTAGAAGACAACCAGGTTGAATTAAGTATCTCATTTCTATCCATGCAGAAGGAAGAGCATATAGCCCCATAAAACAGTCAACTCATCCCCTCATTTGACTGTCAGTATGATCTACTAATGCTGCAGCTGCTGCTGTTAGTCACTAGATGTGAAAGGACACGGCCCATCCAACATTTTAAACACAGTTCCTTGAATATTTTCCCTAACTGTTTTGGCCTTAGTTGTTTAAAGTCCCCATTGTTGTTTGTTGCATAGATGCTGTTTTAACTGACTGAGGACTACATTGCTAAGTATTTTGTTATAAGCTTTTGTTTATATGGGCTTTCTAGATTAGCAATGGCTGAGCTCTGGAAGGGATTTTTGTGAGTCAGCCACTCCGGGATGGTTGCACCATTGTCCCATTTTCTCCATTTATGATTCATGTCTCTCACTGTGCTTCACTGGAGTCAACATAAAAGGGCTTTGTAACCCTGTGTAGACCATCAGATGTCAGCGATTTTTTTTCTAATATCCTGTAAATTTCTTTGAATCAGGTGATGATTTGTTGCCTATTTAGACAGGATTGTGCGCCCATTTAGGATATAGAAGTTCGTACACAGGTTTCACTGTAGTCTTATTAAAGTTAACCTGTGTTTATTTGAAGCCTACACTTGATTAGTGAAGAGGTTTGCCATCTCAATATTAATAAAATAAATACTCTTCTTGCAGTATTAAGGTGTAGGTGTAGCACGGAAATTCAGCCAAAAATTTGTTTTTTTCTTAATCAATTAATTATTTGACAAGTGGGAAAATTATAACTGCTGATTTGAATGATTTTCCTCTTAGAAAAGAAAATCATCATTAAAAAAAGCTTAGTTGTAATTATTTAGGTTACCTTAGTGGGATATCAACATTTTTGTGCTCTGACATATTTAAGAGTGACACAAGTGTTTCTGAAGCTTTTACCTAAACTCTGGAAAGTCTGAACAGTTCGTCCCACATTTAGCCACTCAAGGGGTTACATAACTCTCACTCATAAAAACACATGCATCTGCAGAATGCCAGTGAAACTCCCTCAGAAGCTCTTCTGAAGGATTGAAAGCCCATCAGTGAGCCATTCTTAAAGTGTGAGTGGGAGTCATTAATTTTCACGCATCTTTCTCTAATAAAAAAAATGCAGCCCCTCCCAGTTTTCAACCACTTCCACAAACAGTCTATCCACCCTCTTTCTAAATATGTCTCTTTGAAAAACCTTATATTAAATCTTTTTCTTCACTGCTGTGTTGTCTCTGGTCTGATGATTGACAGGGCAAGTAAGAGAGGTGAAGGGCTGTCAAACAGAGGCAAGTAGAAAAATAAGAAGCAGTAACAGTTTTTTTTTTTTAGAATTAATTTCTTTTTCCAAAGAAATCTGAGTAGAAGAGGACAAGGCCAGGGATCCTATTATGCAAACCTTCACATAACAGATAAATACATTTATTTAATACTTCTTAGACGCTTTTGTTAATCTGAATGTTTTGGTGTTTTATGGTGGAAAAGCAAGATCTGTTTTATTTTCTTACAGTAACTGTGCTTGGTTTTTCTTTAGTATAGGTATGTCAAACATGTCACACTGTTTATCGCCCTGAGCACCTGCCTGGTCTTCTGTTTGCTCCAAGTGCTAAACAGAGATAAGCCTGTGAGGCTTGGAAGTGGCAGTCCTTTCAAAACAAAAAAAAAAAACTACTGCTAATGATACTAATCATGCTACTTCCTAATCAGAGCACTACCCTCAGTAATCTTTTCAGGTACAGCAGACCCTCCCAACAATATTGTTTGATGAACAAATGAGCTTGCAGGAAGCTGATTCTTTACTTGTGCTATTATATGAGTAAAACTCTACCACTGAATATTTTTGTAATTCAAAAATGTTTTCTCATGAACAGAAAAACCTTCAACTTAAATCTGTCATTAGTGAGCATTTATTCAATGTAAAAGCAGTAAAACTAAACAGTAGATGGCCTACAGTGCTGAAAGGATTAAAGGCTAAAGGGTTTGTGGATTTTGACTCTCAGCAACTTTAACACTTCTTTATGTGATGTAAAAGCAAACAAGAAGCTGCAACATTCTAAGTGTTGCCAATTGAGACTGTCTGGTCCCAATTTTCTCCTACCGAACTTTCAGTCGCAGTCATTATTTTTTACGGCTTTCTGAAGGACGTTTTAACTGGCTTTTCACTCAGTATCACTTCAGTCGATTGCTTTTTCATGTTTGTCAATCTTCTAACCTTGGATACATTGACCTTTCAGCTGCACTGCAACTAGACCCCTAAAAACCAAATTGAAGATCTGGGTTTGTCTTCACAAAAGTAAAAATCTGCTTAAGATATCTTATTTAAATTGGAATACTAGGCAATCTGTTAACAGTTGTCTCTAAAAATACAAGTGTTTTAATTAATTTAACATCATTAATGAAAGATACCAATGAAAACAAGGTTTGATGCTCAAGTACTAATCTACGGTATTTGAAGATATTCAATCAGTGCTCCAATCATAGTACTCCATAATGTTTTGCATTAGGATCCCTAAAGCTTGGTTTATGTCTGACATACGTACGCTCCACATGGACACAACATCTGCAGCTTTTATACTCCATGTGGTTTTTCCACTTTTACCTTAATATTCTGGCCAGCTCCAGGGAGACGTGTAAAGTACAAACTGCAAGCTTACATAAACTAAATAAGGAAGTAGTCAACACAGCTGTTTTCTAATTTCAAACCATCTTTGTGAAATCCAAGAGTGACAGTCATTTCTTTCAAAGAGTTTTTAGTCTTTTGGTCGTGGTAATATTCATAAGCTAAATCACAAGATTCTACTATAAGTTTATATTTGTGAACCTTCACAGGTTGGAGCTGTTGCTCGTGCACCATCTTTTTCCCATGTAGTTACAAATTTTCCTAGGTGTGAGGTGCAGGAATCCTATCCGTGCCGTGCAGACATCACATTGAGGAACATTTAATAAAAAAACACATAATTTAGCCGGGCAGACACATCAAGCATTAATCAAGTTTAACCATCCTTTAAATGTTATACTGTATTCGAAACAAATGTGCATTAGATACTGCTGATCTAACAGACCTGTGCTAGTACCATAGCATTTACACTCTTTTCAATATTAAACCCAGTGAAAGCAGGAATGTAGCTGCAGCAGATGCCTGTGAGGTATTACCTCTTTGTCAAACTCTGATATGCCCAGGAATTAAGCATTGGACCTTGTCTTGTTGTCAGCAAAAACCAAAACTTTAATAAATTTGATCAGTTGGAGGATGAAAGAAGACAGGCTGACTTCCAAAGAGCTATTAGCCAAAACCTGGAAAACAGGTTTAAAAAAACGTTGCAATTAGATTATCCATCTGGTCAACAGATTTTTTTCCCTCTTTTTATAATATGACTGAAGGTGATTTTAGGTTTAAAACTTCCAATTTGTTTTTTGTTTCTTATATTTCTCATCTGTTCACAATATAATGCTATTGCAAGGTACAAAACCTGGAAAGGGAAAAATAAACTTGAAAAGTCTCACAGAAAGTTATACTGAATTAAACTCTTAAGACAACCTCAGAAAATCACATGAAAGTCTTAATCTTTGATCATTAGGTAAAAAGAAAAGGGAGATTGTATTTTAACATATAACAAAAAGCAAGTGACCAAAGAGGTTTCATGGGCATAAGCATTCTTCTGCATGGTTCAGATCCAAACGTCCTCAAACAAAAATAACAGTGCTTTTATAAAAGCTATTTAATCCAACATCTTATATGTATAAAAATATAAAACACAAACAGCCCAATTGCTGCATCAGTCAAACCAGCACAAAACATTTAGAGTCTTTGTTTTCTCTCGCACTTATCTAGTTGCTTTCCTTTAATGAAATGTGTAACAAATTTTGCATGTAAGAAGAAAAATTATATGAATTTGTAGTTTTATGTTTTCACACGAAATACATTTAGAATGTATAATTTGGAAGATTTTCTCCAGTGCTAAAATGGTCAATATTTGAAAAAGTTAACAGCTGCAAATGAGCCACCAATTAGGCTGTACTTTCAGTGCATAGGATACAACATTTTTAAACCAAATGTCTGTCTCTGGAATAACTTATTCCAGAACTTTCTACTTCCCTAGCATTTATGATTAATGAAATGACCTACTTCCATTCTCTTCGTCTCCTCATAAAGTAGGAAATAATTAGCAGCTGCATGCTTCTGATCATATTCCTTTCTTACTAATGCACATTACAGAAAATGTTGACAGATGAGATATTCTTCTCTCTTCTTTGTAATTGTTCAAAAAAACTACAGAGGGAGGGTGGAAATAGATGCTTTCTTTCACAGATTCAGAAGCACAGTTCTCAACAAGTTCACGAGTTTGATCATTAAAAAACAGAATAGTTCCTGATGCATTTAACTATCCACTAATGTATTCTTACTTTGATGAGGATCTTTCCTTGCAGGCTGTGTGGACTGGGTAATGTTTTGGAGTCTCTGCTCAGCACATCTCCCACGTCTAGTTTGTCTCCAAATATTTCCCGTAGGTACTGTGCAATCTTTTTCTGCTGCTGGATGTTACAGTGGTTCTCAATGGACAGGATCACTGGATATCTACAAGAAAGATAAAAAGTAACATGGAGGTTGCTAGTAAAGGACTAAAAATTGAAATACTTATCAATAATTAAGAGATTTGTCCAAACGTCTGCCATTACCCCAACATAGAACACTATATAGGGGCTACACCATTTTATGAGTGCCTGAATGTTTAGTGGATGAAAAAGTAGTGAACTCAAAATTTCCCACCACACACCTTGAAAAGTAGTGTGCATCCACGGTCCCTAGACAAGCAGATACATCCAAGAAATCTTTTCAAGATATCTCCTCGCAAAGCATCATGGATTTTTTTGGGGGGGCGATAGAGAACACAGATGGTACAGTAACAGTGCGAGGAACCGCAGTCACGTGACCAACGGTGAGCAACTAAGTAGGAAACATCTGTCCGAGTTCACTAAAAAGTCTACTATAGGTGTTAGGGCGAACGTTTGGACACAACCACAGTTTTAAATATTAAACAAACATTTTTCAATTCTTAGAAAGAAAATTAGAAATTAAAAAAATGCCATAAAGCAATATGATTTCCTACATCTGCTATATGCATTGTGTAGGCATATTATTTAATGTGTTTTTTCACTTTTAGAAATGTCGATGTAATGTTTTAGAGTATTGGCTTGGCTTTTGTGTAATGTTTTTATTTAGAAGACTGTCCCCAACTCAAATGTCACATTTGTCAGACTGAAAACTTCCCCAAGGGGGACAAGGCCCCACTCCCTCCACCTTCTTCTCTGATAGTAAAAACAACACACACCACTAATATGCACAACAGGCATTTCCAATCCTGTGCACAATATAAACTCAACTGTCATTTACATCAACAGAGAAACATTCGGTTTAACCTGACCACACAACCATGATGTGGTTCACTGAGTTGTGTGAATAATCACTACACTTTAATGTTGCCTTTAGGCTATTAATCATATGAACATGCAGCACTGAGGTTAAGCCCTTAGCCAGATCTCCTGTTGAAAAAAAGCAACAGGAGAGACGAAAAGAGGAGGAAAATAAGGGATAGAGTGTTCAGGTTATTCATCCGTTCTCCCTGTGAGCATTATTAAATATGTTTAATTAACAAAGCTTAATTTATTTGGTATTTTCTGATTTTTCCTAATTCCCCCCTGTCTACCAGGGCAAAACAGAAAATCTGGGTGGAAATTTCACAATTAAACTGACCCTGGTAGAAAGTAGTATGGTTTAAGGGAGCTCAAGTCTGTGGGGTAATGCATATACTGTATTTAATATTTGCTAGAAACCTTTGAGGAATTTCAGAGTTTACAGTTTATATTATCCTCTGGGGTAATTTAGGGGGGTACTGCAGTTTATATTACGATAAAACTTTGGGGTATTGTACTTTATATTATCTTTAATTTTGGGGGCATTGTTATTAACTACTACTGTCCCTATTATACCAAATCTAATAATGTAGGAAGACGGTACTGTTTCTATTACCCAAAGCTTTGGGCTGGTGCTTTATGAAAGCATTTTTACATTTTTATTTGGTATGATTCTTTCAATTTTGGGCACAGATAAATTGCTGAATTTCTCAGGTAACAAAGTAGCAAAGAATTGTAGTTTAGCAAGTATCAAACTATGTTTTTAAACTACCGGTATAAAAATGTATTTATTAGCATAGGGATATTGTCATGTCTAAGAATTAATATTTCATATGGACTTAAAAAATTTAAATTGGAACACAAAGACTTTAATCTCAAATTTAAAACATTATAAAAAAAAATTGGCAGCATGGATGGTCCAATAGTGTCTGTTTGTATAAAATAGACATCTTTATAACTCAGCTACAGCCAAGATTAGAAACAGTGAGCAGTAAAATTGGAAATATGTCATCATGAAACTGCATCAGTCACAACTATGTTTAGGTACCATTGGGGACGGCAGAAACAATCAGCGGCTCCTCAGGGGAGCCAGACAACACACTGCTCAGCAGATGGTTTAGATGTAGGTACTAATTACTCCCACAATAGTAGTTTCTTAAAAAATATGTCTTCCACCTTTTTTTTTACCTATTTATTTCTGTTTAATTGTCTTAAATGTATTGCCATGAAATCGGTCAATAATGCCTGAATAAAATATGTCATGTGGTTGTTTAAATATAGGTCTTAAATTGGCTTACAGAGGGGTGATGCCCCATCTTATTTTCTGAAAGAATCATAGACGGCCTAATCAGATCAGTTGTCAGCAAAGCTAACCGGAGGATAAACACTTTTTGTACTGTGCTTTTAAATTTTGAAATCTGCCCAAATGTATTAGTACTCCAAAAACCCTGACAGCTCAGGGTGTAGATCAGGAAGCAGAGTTATAGTTTAACACACTTTTCTGCAGCTTCTCTACTGATACTCACCCATTACCCCATCCTGACAGTATCTTGCCCAAAACCAAAATTAAATAAACTAGAAAATAATTCCAAAGGAGTAAATCAAGATAATCTAAATAAAATTAAAAATAACTCAAATCAGGTAAAAAGTTAAAACAATTAAATGTGGTTCATTTAACATAACAGATCTCTTTGTTCCCAAAGTATGTTATAATTGATCACATATGTTCAGTGCAAAATTGAGACAAACTGAAGACAGTTTCAAAGCCTCTTTGTAGCACCAAGAATGACAATGATGTCTTCCTTTTCTCGATTCCATTGATGTCAGTGGGCCATTTCATAAGATGTGTATAGATGTTGTTGGAACTGTCACTCATACACCGTGTTTTTTGTGTGGAACTGTCTGCATAGTTATAATTATTCCCAGGAGCAAGGCGCTGATAATCAGGCCACAGACATGTGGGGGGATGTGAATGTAACATTTTCGTAATTTTGTTATGCAGACCTCATCAAGCATTAACTAGGCTCAACATGTATAGAATATAGAAATTATGTCTGTTCTGCTAACACTGTATCTTCTTACCACATGTATTATGCTTATTTTTAGACATATAGAAGCAGGCATTTGGGTTTTTGTGCTATGTGCATTGGTGAATGAGTTTCTAGATACCTTGAACTTCCCTCTAGAATTGATAAAGAACATTTAATTTAACTTGGATTCTGTCCTTTTCACCTTTCCTTCAGGCTCTGGGACCTTGATTTCCAAGTGAAATATAAATTGTACTAAAACTCTGAGTACAAACCTTAAAAGCTTAACTGTTCCAATTACTCAATACTGTGGTTATCTCTGATGCATATCCATTACTTCCTTTTTCTTTCTATCCACTTTACCTTTTGTTTTTGTGCATAGAAACAGCATTATATGACCACAGTTTCCCTGTATTAGTTGTCTTTGTTTTCCCATTTTAAAAAGAGCTGTCAAGGCATGTCAAGCCATCAACACCTTTGTTTATAGATGTTGGAGATCTGCCTGTTTTTCAGTGTAGTCCTGTTTCTCTAACTGTGACTAGCTGGATGTGCTCTCTTCATCCTCTGACATGGGAGCTGGCTCGGATCTCTGCCTGGCTGTGTGTTTCCTGGACGGGGCCGCCTTTTGCAGCTGCCTTTTGTGTCTCTGCTTCTGTCTCCTTGAACCCCAGTCGGCCTCAGCAGATGGCCGCTCACACTGAGCCTGGTTCTGCTGGAGGTTTCTTCCTGTTAAAAGGGATTTTTTTTCCCTCTCCACTGTCGCTACAAGCATGCTTAGTGTGAGGGATTGCATCCGAGTCAATGAGTCGATGCAATCAACTGGTTTTCCTTAGATAGAAAACTTTTAATCAATTTGACTGTAGGATCTGGTGAACTGTAAAGTGCCCTGAGATGACATGTGTTGTGAATTGGTGCTATATAAATAAACTGAATTGAATTGAATTGAGTATTCACCCTTTTTTTTATTAGCTGTATTTTTCTTAGCTGTAAGCTATAAGCATCATTACTAGTACCTTGAAATGTATTACTCTTGTAAAATCTAGATAAGGTTCCTTTTCTGACAGTGTTTTCCTTTCAGTCATTTTATTATCCAATTGCAGGTTAAAAGAAATATTGAGCAACATATATGTTTTACACAATATCAAAACATTTGTGAATAAGCTTTAATTTCGAATCAAAGTATTAATTTATAAATACAATTCAAAATGAGACTATAATTTTTTATAGAGTAGGGAAAATACTTCACATTTTATATTAGTAGGAAAAAATACTCACTAAGAGCTATGCAATATAGATAGAAATATAGTTACAGATTTCAGGGCAGATTTAGAACTAAATACATTAAAAAACATAAAAAAAGCAGCAGGTAGCTTTGACTTACTTGTTATTTATGAAGGCATATTTGTTGATGGTCTCTATGACAGACTTGAATGGTATTTTGGATGTCAGGGTATATCCATGCTGCACCATCGGCTCTCCATCGGGTCCATCCCAACAATCAACTATGGGAAAAAGATGTCTAGAAATTTATTTTGAACATTAAATTCATATTTGTTTTCATATTATTTAGAAATTATATTTTAGTATTTGTAATGTGAAACTTCAGAATTTAAAATGTGCGTTACCTTGAGTTACAGCAAAAGATTTTGCTTTTTTATTATCTTAAAATGCATCAGTGAATTTGGAAAGGATTGAATAGCAGTGAATATCCTGAAGCATTTAAATGAAGCATTCTGTTGTAACGTTGAGCAGTCAAATACAAATATCTGATAGAAATGGTCTGTTTTTACTGCAAACATTTTGATTAGTCATAGTAAGAAAAAGCAGAGTGTTAATAATCATGTAAATAATAGTGCAAGTCTGTCTGAGCCATAGTAGAATGGCAGGTTAGGTAACAGGAATCATATCCCGACTGAGCAGTAAGCATATGGAATCCTTCCATTTCTGACAGAATTTCCATCCAATGTTTATTTTTTATCTATCTAATAAAGCCATAGTATGAATGCATGAAAGCGCACCTTCCACACAGCGGCAGCCAGACTGCAGCACCCAGGCATACATGTCAGTCTTGGAGTGGGAGAGAAGCTGGTCCCCGGTTAGGTATGTGTTATGAGAGGAGGCGATGAAGTAGTTACACAAAGGCTGCTCCATGTCCTGATTCACTTCATTATGCAAAGGGTTGAAAATGTCACACGTCGGACTACGCATAAAACTTGTGAAACCTGTAGAAAAAAAATCCAAATCAGTAAAAGATAAATCCGATGGAATTACACTAAACTGTAAGCACTAATACATACATTGTTAAATCCTGTATTTTTTTCTCTTCGTTCCTCAACTGTATTTTATCCCAAATACAGAAAAAAAGTGATTTGATAATGGTAATTGTAACTGTAGCTAGAAACCAAACCAACCAGTCAAGCTTCCTATGTACTGATGCATAACATTATGACCACCTGTCAATGTATTGTTCTCCCTTTTGTTGTCAAAATTCATTTGCACAAAAAACAATGGACTTCAGAACAGTAGCTGTATTATCTAGCAACTTGATATTAATACCAGTCCTTACCTAAACTTGATACTCTAAGCCCTGTAAATTGAGAGGTGAGGCATCCATTCACTTGCTATGAATAGAATCTTCATTTTCCACTTTTGAGAGCAAAACTCTTAATTTATAATAATCTGTCACATCAAGAATCTATTTTGGTCTTTTTACAAAAAAGTGAAGCACAATAAAATTAGGACTTGAAGAGGAAAATAATTTGTAATTAATAGGAGACACACATCTGTGTGACAAATACAGTTAAATTATGCAAACCATTAATTCAAAACAGTGACAGTCACGATAAAATCTCAACAAGTGATAATGTGAATCTCACCCTTATGGAGAAGACATGTACAATATTGGATGTCTTTTCAAGAAGACCTACTGATGTAATCTGTTGTGCCTGCAGCTGTAATATTTATCTCAGTTCATATGAAACTGTGCCCATCTCTGGGATGCAGGGAACATAATAGTCAAGTCAGACAAACATAGTCACTGTTGGTCTTCATTCGTTTTATCAGTTTCCCAACATTGTCTCATTTTCTTTCACCACAATCCTTTTTTTATTTAGATGATGTTCAGAGAAGAAGTCACCTATCAGTTGCTTAATAACATTATAATGATTTATATTTTCAATATATATAATTTTTTTTCCAGATTCATTAAAGGAGATTCATTTGTTAGGGCTAAAAAGCTTCTACGATTAGTTTCTTTAAACGGGCACCAACACACCCTAAATAAACTGGTCATTTTTGGAAAAGTTATTCATTTCTGCATTGCCTTGTATTTTTCATTAGGTTATGCCTAAATTTATTGGATAAATATATTGATTTTCATAATTCTGTGGTTTTAGTTTATTTTATCTTTTTTAAAGAATGATATATTTAAGCTCAAATTACTAAACAGGATTCAATTTGACATAGTGCCTGTAGTTCACCAATCATATTCCAAATGTGTGAACTGTCATTAATTTTAAAGTTATTCTAACAGTACACACGTTTTGTTTGAATTACATCGCCTGCTCACTTGCAAGAGTGGTTTGTGTTTTTATATATGCTCCATATAGATGCTCCATTTTAAATCTGTAAAAAGAAGCGTAACACCTGGCAACAATCTTGCTTAGTAAACCCAGGCCAAACATAGGGAGCTGATGAGAAAGAGTCTAAAGTATGTAGGTGTATAAAAGGTAGAATCTCAGGAAAGGTAGGAACTAACAAGAAAGTTACCTTCTATCCCCAAAACACCTCGTTCTTTGTTTTCATCAGATACCTCAAACTTTTCAACGATTTCCGCAACATACTCCGAAGTCACGTTGGTCATCTATATTGAAACAAAATGAAGAAAAAAAAACATACTTAGATTACAAAACAAGCTTAACTTGGAGGCAACTAGATGTACGCTTAGTCTATCTGAAGTTGATTGGTCATCTATCCAGGGTCTTTGTCAGTTCTGATGGCTCTAACAGACCAATCTGTAGTTGGGGCGCTAATGTTTTCAAGCAGGATGGAGGTCCATCCTCCTAAGCACATTCCAAGCTATACTGTATGTAAACTAATAATCTATAATCAGACTGGGTTGTTTATGTGCCTTAAGATAGGCCATTGAATCATTTTGAGTGTGCTTTAATAATTTCAATTCCATGATCTGACTGTTCAGTTATGGTTTTTCCCTATTAACAAAAAGGGATTCCTTTACCCCTACTTCAAACCATCTGTCCTTTCTGTCCAAAGTCTGCACACTTAAGTTAAGAAAGGTGTCTCCTTGGTTCTTTAGGTGCAAGTGTACACTTGAATCTTGCTGAGTGCTGCTTGCTCTCCTGTGCCGCACCAAAGCATTTGTATAATTGACACCGAAAAACAGCTACACAAGGACACACCTTTGATGAAAAAAATGTAAATTTTTCGAAAGAAATCACAGATGGTTTAAAAGTGAGGAAAATGAAGCCAATTTTATTTAAAGGGAAAATCCATCACTGAACAGAATGGGAGGATTGAGGTTTCAGCCTCCAATCATCTACAATTTGGTCATAACTATTTCCAAAGAATTTATGTAAGTACACTCATCATGATTCAAATGGCCTAACTTATAGCCCATACACAACAAAAGCCCCTAACAGCCCAGGTGAATGATGGATTGACCACTGAAATGTATCTGACTCTGCATGTGCTTAGAAGGATGCGCTTCAATGCTGCACAAAACATCAGCGCTCCAACTACAGATTGCTCTGTTGAGAGCTGAGAGAAATTACATGAACTGTTAGATAAATGTTAAAACATCTTCAGAAAAACTGGGCAAAAGCCTGGTTGACTCTAATTTAAACATACATAATTAATTTTTGAAATAAAGCCACTGTTGAAAAAAACAGTATTATTGAACAAAGTGATATTAAACTGGTAAATAAACAGCTAACATATTTATGATGGACTAAGTGCAGCTCTGTGACACATCTGTTATATAGAACAACTGGGGTGTTTCTGTTGTAATAAGATAAATGAAATCTTTTTTCTCTCTAATATCAATGAATCTCTTTTATTTAAGAGACTAAATGAACAAAAATATTTTATCAATTAAAATAAATTCTATTGCTTCTTGGCAACTACTAACCTTCTGCTCCGTGTGCAGGAAATTGGTAAGCTCCTCTGCAGTTAGATGGTCCTTTCTGTCACTGTATGCCATCATAAGCAGGAACAGGTCCCTTCTTAGAGACATCATCTTGTAGAAGACAGAGAACTCCTCGTACGTCAGTGTACCCTGCTGATCATCGGTGTCTGCTTCCTGAAAAGTTGAGCAAGTGGTGAATTCTAATTGGCAGATCTATTTACTTTATTTCAAACTGTTTTATTTTCAAGTTATATAAAATAATAACTTATCATCACTGGTAATTAAATAAAATACATTAGAAAACATTAATCCTTGACATAAAATCAAAACTCAACTGTTTTCTATTTAACAGCATAGTTTCATGTGTGATACAAATGAGTATTTGCACACCATCTGACTCATCTGGAAGTCTGTGTGTCATAGTAAAGAAAAAACGATTCCCTTCTCATGAGAAATCAGTAAACATAAACTCAATGTCACTACGATTAAGTCAAGGGAAAAATTAGGTTGATTCAGTCTGACAGAGAGGCGATGAGGCTCCAATGTGTAAAGTCTAACTTAAAAAAAAAAAAAAAAACACACAAGAAACAAATTAAAGAAAAAACAAAACTGATCATCATAGAAAAACTGCAGAGGGCAGATGAAAACTGAATCGGATAAAAAACAAAATCGTTAAACCTACAAAAAGAAATACTTTTTCCTGAACAGAAAGGGTCATTTCTCCAATTTCTTTTTTATATTTTATGATGCTTTTTTGTTTTGCTTTTTGGTGTTAAACTACAACTACAGCAATATATTATTGTAAGCAATGAACTAAAATGAATCCCTTTGACAAAACTACATTCAATCATTCAGTTATACAAGTGTATCTCCCTAATTCTCCGGGTAGTTTTTTTTCTCGTTTCCTTTTTAACATTAACATAAATGCTACCAACAGAAAAGCAAATTTTACAAGCCTTCTGCATCCAGCAAATATTCTAAACACAAATTATTTTTCATTATCTAAGCAAACCTTTTAACAAACCATTGAACCAGATGGCTGATTTTACTCTACCAATTTGCTCCAACTAGCATTTAGAATCTCATATTAGCTTTCTCTCATTGTGTCCTTTCGACTCCACACCAACTAACCTAATAACACAAAGAATTCCTTCCAACATGCTCTCATACCAATAAAATAAATAATAATATCTACTTAGACAATGTGGAACGAATTCTCTATCCTTCTTTCTCTCATACACACCCACATACGACTGGGACTAACTGGGATTCACATTGATTTCCATTGAATTTACATTAATTTCAATGACTTAACCCTGACTTCAAACCTGGCCCCATGCCCTATTAGTAGAAGCCTAAACGTAATCCGAAAACAGCCCTTTTTTTTTTTCCTAACAATGTCGTGAGGAAGAAAAAGTTGGAAAAGTAGGGCTAGAATGCTAGAACCCACACACACACACACACACACACACACACACACACACATATTTTGAACACAGCAGGATAAATCAGTCCGATGGACTTGGAATGTGTGGACAGAAAATAAACAGATTCTGGGTATTTTAGGCTACACAAGCTGTTAAAATGGCAACGGTACTGTCTATCAGAGCATAAACAGAAGAATATAAAGTGATAACTTTCTCAGGCTGGTATAAATCCAAGTGTGTTATTTTATTGTGTTATTTTACACCAGGATATAGGAAGAAAACACACAAGGATATTTTCCTTGTTGACTGAATATGTCTTTAAGTTTTTTTTTCGGAATACCTTAAAGATAGCTTGGAAAGTAGCTTTCAGAGTAGTATTGACTAGGGCTGCAACTAACAATTATTTTGCAAATTGATTATTCTGTCGATTATTTTATCGATTAATAATCAGATAGGTTTCTTAAAGAGCATTTTATTACAAAAGGAAACCGGGTGAAACTAAAACTTTTCCACTTGAGTTCTGGATAGAGCATATTGACAGAAGAAAACGTTTTTTTTGTTTGTTTTTTTTTATTGTAAATGTAAAATCTTTTTAGATTTTAATATAATTACTGCTTTAAGTGGGTTGCTCTGTCAGCTAAAGGCATGTTTTAGAGTCTTTGTACTCCAGGTAATGAATAATTGATTACTAAATTAGTTGATTATTTCAATTTTTGATTAATCACAATTAGTCCGATTAATTGATTCAACCCTAGTATTCACATCCTTTTAATCTTTCCTGAGTCATTAAGGTTGTTTGAAACATTTTGACCATTTCAAAAACTTACATTCCACATTGTCTCTTACTTGAATTAATACATTCCAAACTCTTAGTCCTATCTCACTATTCCTTTAACATTAAGAGCATATTTAGGACTTCTAATAAATAAAACTCCACTCCCTGAACCAAAATAAACATGACAGCGCCAGAAGACACACTCATAGCTGTCACATCTGTTTTTGTCAGAATCAACAATTTCATCTCTAAAAGATGAATAGCAAGAGCCTGGGATTTCTCTTGGTGTCTGCTGCTATTTAATTTGTTACCTAGATTGGCTAAAACCGCATTTTTCTAGGTGGACACTTCGCTTAATTAGCTCAAAAAGGTTAGCTGAACCTCGAGCAGTCGGCAGCCATTTACTTTTGATAGACATCATAATGACAAATTGTGCTGTCTTTTGCTTAGATTTTTTTTCTAAAAGGTTTATTACCTTTTATTGCTTAACATTAATTAATCCACCTACTGCCACTGTTTTTTAAACAACTAGTTTGATTGTTTGTAAATGATTTAAGATAAAAACCTGGTAATTACTAGATTGCTCTTCCTGAGACTTGATGCAATTTAGGGCTGAACAATTTACCAAAAATCAACATTATTATTATAAAGTCTCCTCGAAAAGGCTTTTGAGTATGCTAAAGAT
>NW_015150457.1:606659-608321 GCF_000732505.1 Cyprinodon variegatus | reverse complement strand
TTGTTTATTTATTTATTTATTTTTTATATTTGTTTATTTATTTATATATATTTTATGTGAATGTTATTTTTAGCCATGTTTTAGCTGTTTTTTTTTTTATTTATACTGTTTTATGTTTTACTTATTTATTTTTCTTTACAGCTGTGAATGTTTTGAAGAACAAATTTTTATTTAACAAATAAAATTGGATTGGATATATTTTTTACTCTGTCACTTATTCTATTATTTTTATACACTTTTTAAGGTCCATATTTGTGTGACCACCTTTGATGTAATCTTTTGCTGCTCTAACACTTACATTATGTCTATGGCTCTTTCTGCGTAGGTACAAGTTTTTATAGGTGTGCGGTGTGGAAATTCTGTCTGCACAAACTCCATGAGAGGCATGGAAGCCCAAAATGATGTAATAGGGTCAAGTTTTAGAGATGCGCAATTCCAGGCAACCACCAATGTCCCTTTACAAGGTCATTGATGGATGTTATCTCGAGAAGCTGTTAATATTTTTTTATTTCGTTTTTTTGTGGTGGGGGTGGGGGGAGTTCCATAGACTTTCGTTTGGCTTTATTGTACAAACATTGTCTGCATTAATGTTTTTGCAAGCCTCTTTATTAATATTATTCTCCTGCTAATATTTCTGACAGTACAAATATGCTTTAATGCACACAAAATATATATCAAATGTCTGCCATTGTACCATTGCCTCCTTTGTGGTCACAATGACAGCAGACATTTTTATACCACACTTGTAAAAATTGCAAAAACAATATTGGGTTTAGAATTTTAAAAATTGCTTTGCACCTGGACAATTTTTACATTTGAATTTCTTCCAGACACAAATTTGTGCAGTGTGATCATTAGAATATGATCTGCAAACTGATAAAAGCATACGTGCAATAGAAGGTTTGCACAAGCTGTCTGCTGAATTGCAAAAACAAATCACACAACAAACAAATTGCTCTGTCATTCAACTCTTTATGCTTAAGGTATAAAATAAAAATTCTATTGTTTATTGAATGGAGTTTGAATGCATAATAACTGTAAATAGGTTATGACAGGAGGTTGTTGAAGTAAGAGCTTGCTGATAGTGTGGGGGGCTAGGTGGTGTGATAGGTGGGATGACGGGTGGTTTAGAGAGAGTGGCTCACCGAGGAAACATTCTGTATAATACAAGGTAAGGCATACATCAGCACTGTTCATACTCCAAGAAATCCAAAATGCTTCAATTTGAATCAAAGAAGAAGATTAAAAATATAAAACTTTGATATTTTGAGAAACATTTCAGATTTATGATTATGGGGACATTTTTCTCTGTAGCCTGGACACTGATGATGGAATGGCACATGAAAAAGGAAGTGAGCTGGATTGAGTCCAAAGTAGACAGGGGCAGAGGTAGGTTGCAGTTCAGTTGAAAGGAAGATGGAGCTATGGATGAGGCAGCTTAAAAAGAGGAGCTTCTGATGCTTATTGGCTGCTCTGAAGGCATGGAGAGCAAAATAAGACTGACAGAGGTAGATGGTCGGAAGGTGCAGTAAGTCTCGACAGAGTCTTTCAGACTGAAAGAAAATAGCATAAGTTTCATTTCAATGCTACCTTCAATGTGCTTAGAAGGTGTAGCCTTCGATGTCAAGCTACTATATATATATATATATATATATATATATA
>NW_015150457.1:559719-604399 GCF_000732505.1 Cyprinodon variegatus | reverse complement strand
GCATGACACTGGTGATGGGGATGCCATACAGATTCATGTCAAAAATACCGAACTATCCCTTTAAAATAAACCATGAACTCGACAAATTATTTCCTCCACTTTGTCTGCTTTAGTCTATCCTTTTAAACAGTACAGAGTAAGCAACTGCTTAAGGCTTGAGAGACTTTCACAGTCTAATGAGATTTGTGTGAACTTGGCCATCTGAGATCCTGTCTGTGTTAAGAACAGCCTGCAGTGAATTGTGTCCTGTTCTGAATTCTATACAAAAGCTACTCATGCATTTTAACCTGTGCATGTGTCTACCACTGTGAAATTACTTTCAAACATTTTAAGAAACTCATCAAAATTAAACATTTATTTAATTCAAACAGTAAATCTTGTGTTTTTAAATGATCACCAGTTCCATTG
The DNA here is from genome assembly GCF_000732505.1 of Cyprinodon variegatus. Taxonomy (NCBI): domain Eukaryota; kingdom Metazoa; phylum Chordata; class Actinopteri; order Cyprinodontiformes; family Cyprinodontidae; genus Cyprinodon; species Cyprinodon variegatus. Next base: position 603,991 of record NW_015150457.1, on the reverse strand, counting down.
TTTAGAATCTCCTTAGAAATGCATAAAAAATGTCCAAATACATTCAATTTTATTATATCTTGTTACATAATCTCATCTCTCAAATACTGCTGTTACTAACAATATGGCAGCCTTGTTCTGATCCTGAACAAACACACACCCACACGCGCACACACACACACACACACACACACACACACACACACACACACAAACATGCACATTCGAGTAAATAACCTGGAAGTTGTTGTGTTTTTTCTCATTATGTCAAGAGAGATGATCTAAGCAGCTTATCAGAGCTTGACATTTCCCTAGCATACACACTAAAAAAGATACCCACATTTACACACAATTGGGTGCCTGTGGACAGATGTTTGCTGCAGCGGGTAAGATGAGTGAATCCTACATGATAAAGAAGCGACAATGATGCTTTGACAGGGCAATGCAGTGTTTATTGTTAATCCCCTCAGAGCTGCAGCAATGTGGCTGGTAGATTCAGATTATTTTAAAGCTCTACAGATGCTCTCGGAAAAAATAAGGGATACTGAAAAATTGAGGAGTAAAATGTAGACAAATTTATAACATAAACCGGGATTATTGTGATTGTGTAAGTTCACTGCATTAATCTGTGTATTTAAATTTGTGTATTCTTTTTTGCAAGACTGTCTTGAGCCAAGGCATTGCCTGGATCCCTGATGACTTAAGCTCAAGGGGTCAGTTAGGGTCAAATATGAGGGGAGGCTGAGGTTTCCCCCGACCCTCAGAGGTGTGAGCAGAGGCTGAGGTGTCCCCCAGGGACAAGCAGAAGTCAAGGTTTTAGGAGTAGGCTCTACAGCAGCAATGTGGTGGGCTAGTTGAGGGAAATGCAATTATTGGTGCCAGCAGAACATCCTCACTGCTGCCTTATAATCCCATTCCAACTCTTTATGGTTCTTCTCCAACTCTGGGTATAGATGGAGAGTAAAATGTATGAGGTGGTTAATATCGTGGGCATAAACCTAACAGAGTCTTTTTCAGTTTATTACGTCTAACCAAGGTAACAGAAAACCCAGTTTGGATACCTTGAAGGTGTCTCATACCTCTATTCTTCTACTGCTGAATCCATAAGTCAGGGTCTATGAGCATGACTCCTGAACAGATTATGTATGCCAGCAATGGGTTCATATTGCCCAGATAATTCTATTAGGTGATCTTCTATTCTAATAGAATATTATAATTCTATTAGGTGATCAATACAGAACCTAATATTAGCGAAACATAGTGGGCATTTTTGAAAGATTGATTAAAAAAACAGTATAATGTCCTGGTGAAGAAAGGCAGGGAAATTCAAATATCGAGAGAAGGCTTTCAATAATCTGGCAACAGGGGTCTGTGGGGACCCAGTATATAAAGCCCAAACAGGTGTAGAGTATGAGTTTGATTACACTGTAACAGAAGAGTACAGCTGCAGCTGATTCTAAGTGCAGCAGCAGGGGGCCAGGCCAGGGCATGACACATTCAGAACTTATATCATTTTCATATCTGAATTTATCCATTCTAATTTGTATTTTCCCATAGGTAGAAAATGTTTACTTTGCTAGCGAGACTCCGGTTTTACTGATAAGATTCTCATGAAACTTTGTTATAGGTTAAAAGAATAGCCCCCTGGTCTATCTTGATTGGAAAGTCAGACGCAGAGAATCAGGAATGGTCTGCCCATTTAATTAAAACATGTTTAAATTGCTACAGGTATCAAACAAATAATTTCTCAGATCATATGCCAAACTGGATCAAGTGTCTCAAAATTATCGTTTTTTAAGGAAATAATACTATTCTAGCTTTTTCATAAGGTGTTGAGGTTGCAGTAGAAAAGAAGCATGTTTGTCAAAATAACAGGTTTTGGCCAAGTTCAAATGAGGTGTTTAGAGCTAACAAGTGTGTTTTGCGCTCAAAACCCCTTCTGCTTATCCTGTGCAACTTTAAGTAGCAGAAAAAACAAATAAAAATCAAACAATGAATATTTCTATAGTTTTATAATTATTCCATATGATTTTGACAGAGTTTGATGTATGTTAAAAGAAAGCAAAACACAAAAGATAGAACCCATACAGCCAAACTGTTACTGCATGCAGATGAGTACATTAAAGTCCTACTCACTCTTGGCTTTCTCACTCTTGCGTGAAGGCTTCCAGCGGATGCAGGACCGATGCTCATCCAGGTAGAAGAGTCTAACCAGTCCTTTGGATCCTGCCTTCAGCTTCACCATCTGAGTCCCAGACTGCATCACACTCATGCATCGCTCCACTGTGGGGAACAACCCAAACAAGACCTAGTAAACTCATTTAAAACACAAATGCAGCAGGGGCAATGCTTTATTTATGCTTTATCAGGAATGATTAAGGTGATGTGTAAAAGAGCCGTACAGCTGATATGACTCAGTGTCCAAAGTGAAACAGAGAAGCAAGTGAATAAAGGCACAAGGGTGTCTGGTGCTGGTTGAAACTCCAAAGAGGAAAAATACAAAAGTTGAATCTGTTTCCTTTTCTGCTCTTTGTTTCCCTGAGAGCATGAAGGTAGCTAAAAACAAGCTAGAGATAATGCTGAGGCAGGTGGGATACATCTTTAAAAAAAAAAAAGCGTTTTCTGTGTGTGTGGGAATCTCTAAGAAATCACCCCAGCACATTTATGTGGTTTCCTTTAGGGAAACACTTTAGTATCCTCATATCTGTGTTAATATGTATATCTATATACTGTATGTGTTAAAACAGTCCAATTTAAGACTAGGTTTGATGGTAAATGACATTCTTTTGTATTTGCAAATGTTTTGTTTTATATTTTTTATGGAAAGTGAACTCAGAGGAACTAATCAAATTAATAAGTGGTTAGGGCATAGGACTTGGAATCCTGAGGTTCTGAGTTTGAGCCCCACTCCCACAGACTGCCACTGTGGGTCTCTGAGCAAAGACCCTTAACCCCACACTGCTCCCGGGGCACCACACAATGGCAGCCCACTGCTCCCCAAGGGGATGGGTTAAATACAGAGGTACATTTCTCCAATATGAGATCAATAAAGTTTAATTATTATTATCAAACAGTTTGGCATTTTCAAACGCCTCTACCCATCAGCTTTCCCCTGTCCGTAATGTTTCACATGTCCGTAAGTTGGTTTGCTAACAATTTTCCAACAATCACACACAGGAACATGGAGGCAGATTTCTCCAAGTTTCTGGTAGTTACCTAACAGGAATACATACAGCGATGTCAACCAATACTGATTTTTCCCTTCTTAGGAGGGGAGCTTATTGTGAACAAACAATTGCATTTATTTATTTGATGATGTGGCACACTAGATATAAAAGAAACTGACTTGCTTCAGAACATAAATAACAGCTTAAAATTTTTCTTATATACAAAAAACTTTCACATGTCCAATCTTAGACAGTGGTTTTAGTTTAAGATCGCAATCTTACAATGAGTAAACATAAATGTTTAAACTTAGAAATATGTGAACTTAATGCTTTCCCTCGACGGATTGTTGAAAGAGATTTAAAGATCTCTTTAGCTTTCCCAAAGTTACCATGGGAGCTTGGGATCCCTTAGGTTAATGCTCTCTTTTAACTTAACCCTGCTTTAAATGTCTCAACAACTTTTCCATAACATTTCTGGTGTGTTCTTGTGTTTTAATGATGTTCTTTGTCCACTCCATATATTTGAATTTTTTAGACGTAACACACAAGTGATATGCCATAAGCCATGATATTGATTTTAAACATTGATAGAGCAAGATGCTTTTCTCTACTCTCCAAGCTTAAACACTCATAGGAAAATGTGATGCCTACTGTGCTTGGTATAAAGGTTTTGCAAACCCCCACACTCTTTATCTTTCCTAAGGATCTAAAGAGAGAAAGCGACATTGGAGAATATAATATTTTACAGCCCAGGGAATCTCACTCTTTAGACTGCTTAAAAGCTAAGTGGACCTTTAGGCTACTTCGAGAACCGGATTTCTGCAAAGCAAACTGTCTGCAACTTTCTCTCTGATTTACAGCAATAACTTGGAGCCAGAGATCTCATATGTTGTAAACCAGGAGACCCAGAAAAAGATGCACCTGGCCTCCTCTACAGAGGTTACAGGTCTTGCAAGATAAGGAACGTTTTTCCAGCTTGACATATCCACTGTTGAGTAAAGCAAGTCAACAGAAGCAAAAGCTAGCTGACTGTTTTGCGGATTGAATTGTCTCTGTAAAGTGCCTTTAATTGTTGTGAATAGTGCTATATTATTAAATTGAATTGAAATAAAATTTTATTAGATAATTTTTGTTGATAAATTTGTATATATTGATTGGGAGTTCTTGTTAATGTATTACATACTTGTGCAGAGTTTACTGTTTCTTCTTTTACTTATTTGCCCTTCAGCCAGTTGGGCTTGTGTTCAAAGAATAACAATAGAATGCAGACATTTATTAAATAGTATAAATTTAAATAGCATAAAGTCACAACAGTATGTAGTTGCATTAGACAAGGCATTTAACTTGTCTGTGTTATTGTGCCTTAGTGTAGACATAAAGTTCTCACAAAGGTAGTACATCCCTCATATATTTGTAAATATTTTAACCTGCCCGATGAACCATTTACCCCTGCCCAGGGTAAAATGAATTGTTAGAATTAAAATGTCTCCATTTCAAATCTTGTGCCTTCAGGTGCTTAAAAGTTGTTGTTATCTCTCTCACACTCCTGCATTGGTCGCTGGATATTCCAAATGGCACCTCACAAAAAAAACGCAAAAAAAAAACTCTAAAGATCTGAAAATGAAAAATTGTTGTTTTGTGTAAAGATGCCAACATGCTTAAATTGAGCTGTGGTCAGGACTATAAAACAGTTTAAAAGAACATGTTCCACTCATGAATCTCAATGATTCAAAGAAGTTGAGTGCAAATGCTCACTGTCATAACCGGAAATTGTTTTTATGAGTGTTGGCAGCATTGCTGTAGAGGTTATAGCAATCAGGGGTGGCTCTGTCAGTACTCAGGCAGTGATGGTTCTAAAAAAAAGATTCACCAAGGGGGCCAGGTTGGGGCCAGTATATTTTTCATGGGGGCCCAGGAAAACAAAATTATACAAAAAACCGGGAAACAATATATCATTTGATTTATAAAGGGAGCCACGGAACCAAGGAGCCACTCATGGATCAAAAAAAAAGTGAAATGTCCAAGTTTGTTCTAAAATAAAAATGTTATGGTGTTCCAATTGAAAATTAGTATTTTTTTTTAAACAGTTAATTTCACTTTACCTAAACTTTTAAAAAGTCTCGTACAACAGAAAAAAAAAACAACTGAAATAATTAATTTCCAAGTAAATATCTGCTGTAAGTCAAAAGTGATAGTGTTGCATGACCACATGATGTCACTCACATTTTTCAATAAACATGCCCTTATTGTCTGACCCTTTCATGATGGGTGTGATCGTAATGCAACGCCATGACCAAAGTTGCTGTTACAAAAAATAATGAGTTCTATTAAAAATACAAATGCAATAGTAATGGCTTTGCATGGTGGTGGACCAGACTTAATTTCCAGAAGCATTAGTTCTGTCAGCTGCGGGGGGTCAATTGAGAAACCATTAATGCCAATATGTACTTTAACATACATACAGACATTCCACCGAATACTTTTTTTTAAACTTTTACTTGAGTAATTTCTTGGATGACAGTTTTTTACTTTTATTCGAGTAGAACATTGTTAAAGTAGTGCTACTCTTACTTGAATAAATTTTTTTGGTACTCTACCCACGTCTGATAAGTAAGAGGTGGGTAGAGGAAGTATTCCAACATTAAAACCTTCCCAAAGTCACCTGAAAGACAAAATCCTGCCTTCCTAAATAAACTAAGGGCAAACTTACTGAATTTGTTAAGCATGTCTGCAGACCTGTATGGCATCGTCAAAGAAAGGTGGAGAAGCACAAGGTCCTACATGTGCATTAACACAGAATGCAAGTGCCTGGGTGGAGCAAGTGATTTCTATGTCCCCATATCCCCATGTAAAAGCACGTTCAGGAGTGAATAACTTTTCATAATGTAATGTTTTAAGCAATGTGGAGCAAAGCAGAAAGGAGGTTTGCACAGTGAAGTGCAGAATAAAGCGAAGCAGGACTAAAAGGAGGGATGGTAGACAGAGAGAAAAGCTGAATTTTACTGGAGTTCAAAAATCTTAAGTTTTCATCCAATTTAACATTTGTTACCAAAAAGATTAAGATAAGATGCTCTATACCCAAATACTTTCACATATATAAATGTATGCTTGTGGTTTGAGCATAGCATGTATGACAATATGATAAATATAGAATGGTGAGTCTTGGGCTTGCTTTACCAAAAGCTACACATATAGTACAAATGCAGTGCAGGAACAATAAAAAATATATCAATCTTATCCAAAAAGAAGAAAAAAACTTTTCATTGAAGATATTGAAATGATTTAATGGTAAAACATTCAGTTTCTCAAAAATAGCAAGATTATGATTAGCAAAAAGCACACATTCAGAAGCTGTAATCGAAAATAGCAAAATGCCTCTTCTGATAAAACCAATGATTATCTACAAAGACAGCTAAAGTCAAACCACTCATGGCCCTAAAACACATGTTTAAGCATGCTTGACAGTGCATGCACTCACCAGAGTGCTTGTCAACAGCCTCTCTAACCCGAGGATAGGCTGTGGAGTGAATTGTGTTTGGTTGTTTTTCAGTCCCGGATGCTCACTACTGGCATGTTTTAAAACAGAACATTTTTAAAACATAAGTTCTGAACATTTAAATTACCTTTCATTGTGTAATAAAATTCACACATCCATTAAAGATCTCACAATCTGCCATGTACGGTAGCCGTGGAGTTTTGGGGATCTATTTTGCAAAAGCTGCTAAAGTTAATCTAACTGGTAATGCTGGCAAATTTGAGCTAGTCACTAAAAAAGGGAGAGATCAGTGAAAGGAATGTGGTCTGATTGGGATTTAGAGAAAGTATAATGGAGTGCTAAGGTCAGGCTTTCTACCATCTGCATCTGACCATGAAGTTACATAAAATACAAGGAATTACTGTTATACTGTTGTAGAATCAAATTACAGTTGGTTAAATAACAAGCTATTGTGACCACCATTTAAAATCATAATTTTATTATACACACACACACAAATTCTCCTAAAAACATAACCTCCTTGGCGGAGCGAATGAATGTGATATATTTTTTTATAAGTTATAGCTTCATATGAAATGTAAGCTAAAGCCAGTACACTTTTGCCAGTATTTGATATACATATATACATAATTCTTCAAAATCTCCCAATCACAATGTCACCACAAGAACTTATTTTTTGCATTAACTAAGAGTAAAAGCTAAAATATAGAATAAAGGGATATTGTCCTCCTTAGAGCTGGGAGCCAGATTATGATCCTAGGTCAGAATTACTGAACAGTAGACCAGTTTTGGATTAAATGCTCCTTACCCCCAAATATCTTTACAGATATATATTTTCTTCCTTGTCCATTCAAGCAATGATCATTGGATTTTGTAAATCTAAGAGTTAATTTGTTTATTTAAATTTTTCCAGGATTTGCGAATCCTTTTGGTAGTGGTTGATACTGTCACCACCATGTTTCACCGTAGATAGAATTTTCTGCACAAAAAGCCTTATGTATTTAAGGCCATAGTTCTACTTTTCTGTTCTGTTCACTATTTTTATCTACCAAAACTCTGAACAGAACACTTTTTGTAGGACTGGATGTTTTCTGAGGGGATCAGGGGTTTAAATACAAATGGAAAATTCATTTTTTAGACATTTATTTGTAAAAAGGTTTGAAAATCATGTATTTTTTGTCCTCCTGTTTAAAATATATGAACACTTTTTGTTGACTTAAGTTAAACTCTCAATGAAATAGACCAAATCTGTTTGTAATCCAACAAATTGTTTGTATGTATGTGTGTGTGTGATGTGTGGCCATGTTTTTCTCACCGTGTGAGGACAATATCCCAGAAAAATACTACATTTTGGGGACTTCTAACATATATCATATAAATAATTATGCAAGGTACAGTATTTTATACGACAATTAATATTGCATAAAAAATAGACACAAAAGTTAGCCAGTGTATATGTGTAATGCACTCCATGCATGTATGTTAATGTTTAAAAGCTCATCATCTCTGTCGGCACAGAGCATAGACGAGATCAAAGCTTTGTCTTGGCACACTGGCTGAGCTAATTCAAACACATTTTAATGGGCTATGTGATGAAGAAAGCCCTGTCTTAATTAGAGCGATATAATAGGGCAAAAAAACAAAACACCGGATATATCACCATTGACATTTCAGTAAAAACTGTTTTTTATTTAATTGTCCTCTTCATTCATAAGGAGCATCTGAAGATTCCTATATATGAAAAAACTAGACAGTACTAATGTTTCACACAAACGATCTGTTTTGGGATTTTTTTTAAGGGCAAGTATAACGGACAACACTCCTTATATTCAACATTATATATTTATTACAACAAAATTTTTATTCACCAGCATCTGCCTGGTTCTTCATGCACTATTCATGTGGCAGAAGGCAATGATGCCAAAAAACATCCCAGCCAATTCAACAGTGGTGCCACACAAAGAGCACAGCAATCAGACACAACGCAATGGTTCATAATAGAGACTGGTGCAGCTCTTATGACCTGAAGGGTGATTGTGTGCAGAGGTTTTATCATAATGTGCTCCAGCTTTGGTTGACTGGCTGTCCATGAATTATGTTAACACATGATTTGTGATACAAGCAATGGCGGATCACACAATAATTAACTGAGTGCCTCTGATAAACAAGCTCTCTGCAGGTTCAAAGTCACAGTTTGATGGATATTCTGGTAATACATAAACATTAGAATCTGCTCTGCTGGTTTGATAAATCACACAAGCATGAAATATGTTCATCATGACACATGCCTGTCAGCATACATGCACTGATATTTATTATGACAACAACAAGTAAAGACAAAATATTGAATATTGGGAAAAGGAAGGGAATAGTAACTGTATGTTTAGAATTATTTGCTTCTCAATCCAAATAAAAAGAAAAGAATTATAATTTAATTTCTCTCTTTTTTTCTTACCAGTTTGGGTGAGTCTATATTTGTGCGGTACAGCCACTGTGCCTCCAATGTGGTAAATGTTACATGCCAGGACGGATGCCCCCGCAGACTTTTCAGGTGAACCATAGAAAAACGTGGATCGCACTTTTCGCTTAGACAAAACAGCGCGGCTGAAAAGCGAAGAACAAATTTCACCCATTTCTCCATCCAGAACCACAGACAGTAAAGTTAAGTTAACTCCCAGAAGGCAACCCAAGGTGCTACAGATGAATTTGAAATATCTGAAAAATCCTCAGTTTCTCTTTCAAAATCAGACTTGACTAAATTGGAGGTTCAAATGTAAAAAAAAAGATCAAAACTTCTACTGCATATCTTCCTCTTCCCCTGTGCTCTGATCTGCAGCAGTGTCTTCATATGTTTGGATACACACACACATCTATTTTTCTCTTGGTCATCTGTTCTCCACTCCCACCACCTTTTTTTTCCCCCATCCACCTCTCTCTGATGTTTGCAGCTCTCTCAGAACCTGTGCAGCTGTGGCTGTGGAGATTTACATACAGCGATTTAACAGTTACACTATTGTTATTTTATTTTATGTAGGTGATTATGAGAAGCAGGAAAAGAGGATAGTGCAGCTTACTGCTTAGGTTCAGTCAGGTCAACCAGTGAAATACAGGGATAAAAACGATGACATAACATCCATGATAATGCACTACCCGAAGTAGAATTTAATGGCTTGTGTGATAACAAAAAAGTCAAACAAAGCACATCTGTCTGTCTTTCACATAATGTTCCACTGCTTCAGACGGGCCTTTTATTCAATAGCAACAATCCGCAACTTGTCTGTGATTTGATTAAAAAAGCTGCAATATTTTTTATTTAACAGGGTATTTCTGTTAATGTTGCACTTTATGTACATTTTTTTAATTCCAGTCATTGTAAAGTGGTTTCCACTGAGCTTTTTCTAGTAGAAAGGGATTTTGACCTCACATTGTGGTCAGAATGTATCTCTTGCTCTTTATTCTCAAAGCTGTTTTCCCACTTTCGTTTATATAATAACATTGGGTTTCAAGTTTGATCTATGATAATTATATTATAGAGAATCTCCAATTGGCCAACAAAAGTCTAAAACATGTTACATGTTGCATGTTTAACTTCATAAGGAAAAATATCCTACATCTAACGATTTGGATCTTATAGATCATTTTGAGCTGTACTAAAAAGTTCTATATGTTAAAATGTAGTTGAAAATCTTTTCGGCCTTAAAGGACTCTTTTGATTACATAGACTGGGGTTTATTCTAAGAGGACACTAATCTGGAGGAATATACGACATCTGTGCTGTTCTACATCTGTTTCTGCACCACTTCTGTTATACGAATAATAATAATCAGGGTTGTTTTACAACCAGAAATTTTGCTAATGCCTGGGATGGAAATTTTAGACCAGGAATTTTCCTACAAGGAAAAAGCTAAAAAAAAAAATGGAAAAGTGAATTGAGGAGCACTTTCATAACAAGATCCACGCATCATCTGGAATGGCATTAGGGTTATCACAGGCTGTAGGAAGAGCGAACAGCGGCTTAGCCATGATCTAGCTCTGCCTGACACCTTAAGCAGATTCTTTCAACACTTCGACCTTTAAAGCAGCAAAAAGTCAGAATATCATCCACGGTCAGACCTGCAGCATAAGCCTCTCATCCTCTCAATTACATGAGGTGAGCTCCAATGTTGTGCGACTCTGAGCCACAAGGGGCGCTGGACTAAATTTCCAGGTTAAGCCCCCTGAGAGCAACTGGTAAGACTACTCCGTCACAAAACTAAACAGTCTCCCCTGGTGCATAAGTTTAAGAGAAGTAAACATCAACAAGGCTACATGTGTTGAACAACTTGGAGGTTTATTTTACCCTTCCCTGCAGCTCTCTGATGTCTCTGTTTGCCTGTTTTCCTTCATCTTTGTACATGTGCCCCAAAAAAGCAAATAACCCCTGCCTCAATGATTAGCGCTCTATGGCTTTGACCTCCGTCATCTCAACATGCGTCGTCAGGATCCTTCTGAAATACATCAAAGACAGAATACTGCTGGTGTACACAGCAGGTAGTTCACCTACAGGGAGAATCTCTCCCCACAGGATCCTGTATCATTAGCACTGCACTTTGCTCTGACTCATTTTGAGCATCCCAACACCTACAGGTTGCTTATTTTTGTCGACTTCAGCTCAGCCTTTAACATGGTCCTTTCTAACAGGCTGACCTAAAACTCCATAACCTTGATTTGACTGCACTACTTTGTCCTTGGACCTGTGATTTCCTCAACAACAGGCCCCAGATGGTAAGGATGAGGAACCCACTAAACTCAAAACTTGCACACCACAGTGTTTCATTCTCATCCCTACCCACTTCACCCTATTCACTTCTACCCCATCACAAACATGATTGGAAAGTTTTCCGACAACACCACTGTGGTGAGTCTCATAGCAAACAATACAAATCATTACAGAGAAAACATTTCTCAGTCTGATACAGTAGTGTTCCAAGAATGACCTCAGTCTGAACACCAACAAGACCAAAGAAGTCGATGTAGAATACATGCAGAGCAGAGGACTCCTCTGGACAGCATTAAGTTCTTGTGCTGGACCGAGAACTGCTCCTACTTGGTGAAGAAGGCCCAACAACAGCTATTCTTTATCAGCGTGTTGAAAACATGGAGGCTCTCCTTAGCTACTAGCAGTAGGGCTACAGTGGAAATTATCCTATGTATCAGCACGACAGTGTGGTATGGCTGCATGGCACAGGAGAGAAAGGACCTAAAGAAGGCACAATCAGCCGTCTGCCAGATCTGGACCCAGTTTATGTTACACAAGTCCAGAAAAGGCCCAGGCATATTGCTACAGCTCCTGTCCACCAAGGCTATGAGTTGCTTGTCCCAGTTTCATCTGGAAAGCAATTCGGGAACATTACATCCAGTCAAATTGACTTAAAAACAGGTTTTTATTTCCCAGAGCTGTGAAGGGATGTTTTCCAGCTGCTATAAGTGTTCCACTTTTCCTCCTGATTGTCCTTAAAACTTGTATACATGTTTTTTTTTTTTTATCAATTTATGTCTGTGTTTTTATTCATGTGTATTCTGGGTAATGTGGCCTGACAATGATGGGCCCATTATGATAATAAAGATTCTTGATACTCAAAAAGAGTAAGCACAATAATGACATTATGAATGAATCCTGTAGGGTTAGTTATCTTAAAAAACTACTAAAAATATTACTGCTTTTATATTGGGAGAAAGGCTGATGTTATTTTTGTTTTCTTTTTTGATGTTGAATGCTGCACAATACAACTAAATATATTTAGGTGGAGACTGAAAACTGATGAAAGTGTGTCAATGAGTTCAAGCTATCAATCAATGTAAGCTTAATATAGTATATTAGGTCTGGTTTCTTTTGTATTCTTTTTTTATTTTTTTTATTAGATGCTCCAACTGAAGTTTTTGAAAATAAAAAGAAAAACAATAAAGATGTCTCCAGAAACTGAAAACCTTATTATGATTGCCAATGGTTCACTGAACCCTTCTCCAACTGTTGCATATCTGCTATGTAAATAATGTTCTGTCAATGCTTTTCCCCTGCATTTGATATTGCAGTATATGTATCTCTTTATTAGTTTATTTATTTAAATAAATAAACTAATAATTTAATATGAAAATTAATAAAGATTTTTGTAAAGGTACCAGAACAAGAGGTATTTTTCATCTGCTGCTAAAAACAAGCATCAAGTTAAAATGCATACAATATAACACTCAAACAAACTGTGTAAAAACATTTTATATAAAATAAAAATAAACATTAAAGGCACACTATGCAACATTTTTCAGTTAATTAATGTGTTCCATAACGTTTTGGATGATTAAATGAGTCATTTCAGGTTGAACAAAGGTATTCTCGGCCGCCCTGGTGGTCTGTGGGGGAAATACCGCACTTGCAATTGCAGGAGCACCGACCCGCACCCACAGGCTCAGAAGTCTCGCGAGAGTCGGTCTTGCTTTACGGCGAGAACTGCTACACGCCCCAGTTAAAAGCATGCTCGTTGCTAGCACAGTGGCGATCTTTGTGCAGTGCTGCTTTCACACCGGACGCAGCAAAAGCAGCAAAATCGCGTCTGCTGCTTCATTTTTACTGCTTGTACCAGTTAGTTCTGACGCGCGGCTGAAGCAGCTTTGCTGCTCTGGCTGCGCGGTGCAAAAGTGTGTCTGACGCGCGTTGGGCGGAGCTTCACTATCCTTTCTCTGCCTTGCAGCTATATTTGCTGTGATCAGTGGGAATAAAGTAGTTTTAATATGTTTTTAAGTAAGAAAATCCACCTGAAAACGCAATCAGTGCCGTCAGTTCATTCAGATTATCATCCTGCCTTACAATATTTTTTCTGTCGGAGCCGCTCAGACCCCCACATACCAGCGGTGCGCCAACAGTAGGAATCCCTTCATCAGCAGCCTCTGGCCGGGTCGCCTCCTCGCGGTTCACTGCGGCAGCTGGTAGGTGTTTTTCATCTATATAATCCAAACTGCAGGCAGCAGGATAATAAAAGCCAACATATTCTGCCGGCAGATTTCTGCATTTTAAGTTAATTTAGGCGTCAATAAACAGTTTAAGAGGAGTGATCATAGCGCTCTGATCATCAGCGCTGTGTCTCTCTCCCTGCCAGCTCCCAGATCAGCTTCTCTGATTGGTTGACGCGGCATGTCGAGCATCAAAAATTAAATTTTTCCATCTCGAGCAGCAGCGCGTTTGCGGCGCGTCACGCGCGTCAGATGCTTAGTCATTCGTTGCGTTCGCCTGTCTGCTAAGCTCAAAACAACCGTGCCTGGCTTGACGGAGAAACCAGGAGAACAGCTGTGCATATTTACGACAGTGCACTTTTACTTTCGTCCTCTGGAGGGGAGCCTCGCTGGAAAATCAACACCGGTTGCATAGTGTACCTTTAAATCATGCAACAATTGATTGACTTAGTGCTGATCAACAAGCCGTTTCTTCAGGTGAACCTTAAAAGTGTTATAAGAGGCCATTTCCCTGATGACCACTGGTACTTTTTTCTTTCTTGCGCTGCTCTCACTGAGAATGAAGCATGACCGAAAGCACTTCTCAGTGGAATTACGCAGTCTCCTCTGATTGCTCCTCTGGTATTATGAACAGCAGCAGATTGCACATTCACAAACTGCTCCAGGAGAGGAGAGGACAGATGATTAACTACTTTAAAAATAAGACACACATTTACATATTTAATCAAGTTTTGCCTAATTAGGAGTGGTAATGCCGTGGCTTTCTAAACAGAACTTTAATAGTATCCTTATAGAGGGACTCTAGCAGCTTGAGCTCCGTAATATTTGCATTAGACCAAATAATAATACAATATCTGATGTGATTTGATAAAAACAAAAAATACACTTCCAGATTTTTGCATAGTTTAAAAAGTGGTCTAAGATGAGTTTCAGAACTAAAATATGCCACAGAATGTGCAGAATGAGCATTATTTCCTTACATGTAAAGCCCTGCCGACAAAAAAATAAAAATAAAAAATATACCAAGGCAACATAAGGAGTAATCTCAAACTCATCAAAATCATCAACATGGATAACTTGCACATAAAATACTACACTTAAAAAAGAAGTTTTTTATTTGTTACTCATCATTACCCTCCCATTTCATTTGTTCCACTTGCTATAATATCACAACACCTCTTGTAGATACAAAGTTGCTATTTGTTTTAAAAACATAAAAAGCAGGCTAGTTCAATTCTCAAAGTGACAAAAGTTGACGTGAGCAGGCAGAAACAGGTCCACATGTAAGTAGGAGAAAATCTATAGGGGCATACAAAGCATGCAGTCATGCTTCTGACATATCGGAAGACTTGTATTAAATCTGCGCATAAAAAAACATTCAAGGTGCACATGGAGAGCAGTTTATGTCCGAGTCTTTTAAATAAAATTGCTCATATGAGCAATGAGATTTGTTGGACTTTAGGCCAAATTTTGACTTCACATGTCTCTGGGTAAGGATGAGAAGGAGCTTTGATTAGCATTCTGGGGCTTGAAATTTGCCATCTCTCCTCCAAGAAGTAGTCCTCGTCATTATGACAGTTGCTCTCCCCCACCCCAGAGCAGATCTTCAATCTGGTAGGGAAAACCCCAATATAAACAGTCACAATCCGCACCTGTCGGTATAATTGTATTCACCTAAATTAAGTTATTTCCTTGTTTTATTTGCTCCTCATTGTCTGGCCCTCTATCCACATCTCCTTCCCTCCATTTGTTATCAGTGAGTTATCGTTTTAAGTATATATCCATCACATGTGCCTGTGGATGTGCTTCCTGTTGAGGCTTCATGCTTTCACCAGCACTAAAGCAGACAGATGAACCCTAGCCTATAAAATATTTAGTTAAGCAGTCCTTTGCAAAAGAGATATTGATATTGCAGATGTATTGTGCAGGTATTTTCATTTCATTTTAATTTCTTTCCTTCAACAGAAGGTTTAAAATGTAGCTTCAAATAGTTAGTTTAACATAGTGCCGTACAGCCATGGTACACATTTAAACTAAAATGAAGGAAGTTGCATAATGATTTAACTTTAACGGAAAAGCTCTCCAGAGCATTATGCATTAAGAGGAACAGTTTTTTGTTAAATTATTATATAAACCTAAGGCACACAATAATAGAGAGACAGCACGCTATAAGAAAAATGAGAAAATGAAAATTAGCTTCACTTCTTTAGTTAGTTGATCTTGTTGGATAACAAGAGATTATTAATCCCATGTTTTAATCAAATTTACAAAATGAGGTAAATGATTGGCTATAGATATTTTTCTTTTTCCACTTTTTTTTTTTCAAGAGTTGATATGTTTAGTTTGTTTGCTACACAATATTTAATATCACTATGCTGTCATAAAAGTATGATAATCCCATATTGAGTTTATATAAAATACATTTGAGATGATGAAATCCAGTCTTTTTTCTGTTTAACAATTCCTACTAGGACAGTCAGCATTTTCTGAAATTGAATTAGTGTGCCCCACACTGCTCTGTGATAAATGATGACTTCTGAATAAATGCGTAGGGGAAATCTATCCTCCTAATGGTGGGAGGAATGCTGCAACATATATGTGATGGTCATGAGCTAATCCTTTGAGAAAAAATTGACTTGTTTCACTTGCTTGACCAGTAGGTTTGGATACATCTTGACTAAAGGGTGGTTTATTTATCATCACCATGTCATACATAATAATAATAACAAGGTATAACAATGTGGTATTATTTAGTCTGTTTCACATGTTGAACAATAGAATCTTATCACTTAGGATAATTAAAAATAACTAACATTGATGTAGATGGGAATAGCATAGCCATATGCTGGCCAATAATTGACTGCGATGGGGCAGTGACAGTGGCAATGAAAAAAGTATAACCGTGTCCTTTTTTTTGTTCTTTTAAACCTTTGCCTGGGCAGGTAGATATCTTTAAAGTAGTTTTAAATGCTGATGCTTGCTTCTGGGGGAACTTAACTTAACCTAGGGATTTCTTCTAAATGCTTTCATTAATCTGTTATTTGAACCTGTTGAGTTTAACCCTATATTTATATCAAAGCATCAGAGCGCTGGCTAGAAGTTTATAACCAGAGATCAATATATGGATTCGACATAATTTTTCTTCAACTGAATAAAAACAAAACTGAGGTAACTACCTTCAGACCAAAGGAGGAGACACCCAGAGATAGCTCACAGCTTCAGCTACTACAGCTAGAAACCACTGATTATGGCCGGAATCTTTCTGTCATGATGGATTCAGACCTGAACCAGAGGCACATAAACTCAGTTACTAAGTCAGCCTTTTATCACCTGAAGAACATCTCCAGGATTAAAGCACTAATTTCCAAGCAGGGTCTTGATAAAACTAATTAATGCATTAAGTTTTAGCAGAATTTATTAATGCAACAGTCTCTTCACAAGTTTCCCTAAAAAGTCCATCAGACAGCTTCAGTTGATCCAAAATGTTGCTGCCCATGTTCTCACTAGAACTAAGAAAGTAGAGCACATCGGCCCAGTTCTGAAGTCCTTACACTGGCTCCCTGTAGCTCAGATAATAGACTTTAAAATCTTTTTTTTAGTCTATAAATAACTGAATGGATCAGCACCTCAATACATAACAGATTTGTTGTCAGTTTATCAACCACCCAGACCACTCAGGTCTCCTAGTTCAAGCCTACTCTGTATACACCCAGAACCAGAACCAAACACGGAGAAGCAACATTTAGTTCCTATGCCCCACTTATCTAGAACACATTTTCAGAACAATGTAAAAGTGCTGAAAGCCTGAGTAAAAAAAAAAAAAAACATTTGTGTAGAACTTCCTTTGACTGTTGAAGTCAAACTGCTAACTGAGGTATTACTAGTTTAAAGTTCTCAGTTGGACATGTCATGATTCGTTGTTATGGTTTTCACTTTGAGTTTTCAGTTATGCTTTGATTTTTGCTTTGTCTGTGTTTGCTGTTAATATTAATATCATTTTTGAATGACTTGTAATTTTTTACACTTCCGTGGTGTTTATTTAGTTATCTCTTTTCAGTACTCTTGGTATTTATTTATCTCATTCTGTCCACACCTTGTCCCAGTTAGGTGATTATTTCATTCATTGTTCTGTCTACTTTATTTATTCATCCTCTTACTCATTGCTGGATTCTCTTCATTCCATAATTTATCATTCCATAAACTATCTATGTTTTTCCCAAGCATCTCATTGTTTTGTTTCCTGAGTTCCCTGCCTTTTATTTCTGGATGTATGCTTCTGCTGCAAACTACCTCATCATAAAATCTGTAAAAAAAAAAAAAAAAGCATCTCTGCCTTCCGTCTCCGCATTTGGTTCCTCTACAAACATCCACCAAACCTGACAGGACCAAGTTGAGGTCAAACAGTTTTATTTTTTTAAAACCCGCTTTTATCATTTTATCATGCTTATTTTATTTTATTCTGCTTTTATTTTGTTCTATTTTATTGTCTGCACCATGTAAAGTCCTTTGAATTGTCTTTGCATTGAATTCTACAATGAAAATAAACTTCCTTGCCTTGCCTGGAGACCTTGCAACCAATATTCATCATTTTAGCAAACCCACTTTTTTAAAAACCACATTTGATGGTAAATTCAGTAAATGACTGTTTATTGAGACTCCAAATTATTATTTAGAAATATTAAACTACACAGTCAAACATAATTTCTAGTATAGATGTGGATGGTTTTGGTAAGAATAATAAAATTTTTAACAACTGTTCTATATTCTATATTATAATTTGTAATACATTTTTCATAATCAAATGATAACTGCATAACACCACAAAGGAGCTCTGTTGAAGACTGGATACCACAAAGGACCTCTTGAGAAGTAACAAAGAGAACCTCAGACAAGAACCTAGGAGGAATCCTAAAAGGAGCAATGGCCAGCTTCCCGTCCCAGAATGCCATACTTCGCCTAGACTTAAGCATGAAACAAGTCTCAGTCTTAATTCCACAAAATCTGTGGGGTGAGCTAAATGGAGAGGCACACAAGAATGAACACACTGACTGATCTAGACTGTGCAAAAAGAAATGGAATAAGATCCACTCTCAGTGTACTCTAACCTTGTAACATGCTATGAAAGAAGCCTAAGTGCCAACATTTTGCTGAAAGGGATTGTACAGCAGGGGTACTGACTCTGGTCCACCAGTGATTTAGTTAGAAACATTTCCTCATTCACTATTAAAATCAAATTAAAATCAATTATATAGTTTTGTTTTTTATTTTATACAAAATAGTACAACAATAAAATATAAATGTAATTTTTTTTACATGTCTTTACCAGTGCAGTCAATAAATGCACAACGGTACTGTGTAATGTGTGCATTAAATCCTTAATGATGATTTTTTTTTTTTGCATCAAAGCTGTAATGACAGTTCATTAGTACTGTTTTCCTTTAGTGCAAATTCCGGGATTTGTATTTTGCTGCAACAGAAAACCTTTGACTCCTTAAGGGGTTTATTAAAATATAGACCAATTTTAAAGCACACTAACAATGCTAAAACTGAGCAAATAAAACATATTTGAAGAATGCACTGCTCACCTATTAGAAACATAAAAGATCGGAAAACATTGAGAAATGATGAACCAGAAGAGAGGAAGGCATACATATCTCACAGCCACTCACTTTGCCTAATTAAGCATGCTTAAAGCAGTGCTCAAGTCACCAAAGCTACAAATGGGTTCCTCCGAGCCCCCAGGGAGCAGAGTGCAGAGAGGAACCAGAATGAAAATAAACACGACAGCTCCGAATGATAATGCATGTGCAAGATATGCTACCGGGGGTTCCCCCAACTGCTGCAGCTCAGTACAGATATCATAGGAGCAAAGTGAAGCCTTTGTGTGTTTTGGGGATATGTGCTCATTTCATGTGCATATTATGTTCCAGACTGATGCTGACTGTTCCTGCAAGGTTGAAGCTTCTTCTCTTTCCAATGCTGTGCAAGATGAGATACAGTATCTCGGGCAGCAGAGAGAGACTGTCATACTTACCTTCTGATCTTAGTGTCTTCACAGGAAATAAATGAAGGAAAAAAAAAACATCCTAGCTGCCTCAATGGAGATTTAATGAAACCACAGGATGGGCAGGGACATCATTACTTGGTTTAGCAGCCAAGAGGTCTAATATAACTCTAGAGGAGCTGCAGAGATTTAAACTTCAGCTTGGAAACTCTGTCAACAGAATAACTATATGATGTGCATTCAAACAGTCTGAACTTTTAAGAGTAGCAAGAAGAAAGCTTCTATAGAACTGAAATCTCATTAACAGTTGTCAAAAGTAATGTAGGGGACAATGCATATATGTGGAGTAACACACCATATCAACCTTAGTGCACCATCCCCACAGTGGAATATAGTGGTGGCAACATAAAGCTGTGTTGTTTTTTCATTTTGCTTTTTTGTTAGTGGCACCAGATAATCTAAATTGATTGGATATAGATAATTATGAAGATATATTGGAAGAAAAGCAGCACCCAAAGCCATTCTGAATGAAATCCAGTATTCATTTGCTGGTAATAAGAGGCTACTGTGCAGTTTTTGTTTTATCTCAGCTCCTTCACTTAAAGCCTGTACGATATGAAAACTAAATATACAAACAATAAATAACCCCAATGACTGCAGCTTTATGTAATAACACAACAGAGGCTTACATGCATCTAAGGCCTATCCAGTTCTTAGTAAATAAAAGAATTATAATTATGATAATTTGCCTTTCATTTCTAATTTAGATACAGGTATCCCTCTGCCAACTGGTTGTTTATTTATGCTAAAAATCTGCTGCAAAGGCCCTAAACATTGTAAAATATTTCTGTTTTTCTCACACAGTTGAACAATGTGTTCAAGGAAGTGTCTAGAGTGTGAGAGAATCTGATGCTCCAATGGTTCAGACGTCCTGTCTCAACCACTGGAGCATCAGATTCTTTCACAGAGAGAGTAACTACAAAATGCATGAAATTTCATGTCATGCACATAATGGTCCTTACGGAGTGGTAAGAAAGGAATTAAAATGGAGAGGAGAGGAGAGGAGAGGAGAGGAGAGGAGAGAGAAAAATCATTAAACTAAAAAACAGACTACTTAAAAAGGAGAAAGAAGGTCTAAAGAGATGGCAGTATGTTACCCTTCTGTTGTCTGCTTGCAGTTTGTGCCCCACAGCTACTTCAAAATTTTGTCAGAGACAACAGAAAAAAAAATCTGAGTGAGCATGCTGAGATTCATCATCATTTGCAGCACAAAAGAGGCACGTGGTGGAAGGGGGGCATTATATATGGAAAAGCCATTCAATTCATGAGGAGGAGATTAGCTGTTATTGATGATGCTCCAACCTTTTTTCCCTCAATTATCCTATTTTCTCCCCTCATTTCACTCTAAAACCATAGCCTAAAGCCCCAATGGTAACCAACAGCATCCTGGTCACCATGGTTGCCAAGGATGCCTGGCATTTTTGACAAATAATGAAGCAAATATGAAATGAATGAAATATTTTAGGAGTGGAGAAGTGGAGCTCAAAATGTCTTGGCCAGACATCGAGGGGGATGCCAAAACAATCCAATACTCATTGCTGAGCTGTGGCATGGGTTAAAGATATGTACATTTTCAGATTCTTATTTAAATATATGGTTATATATTTACAAATCTAATCTGAAAAGTGGATTTAGCGCAGACTGGGGCGTTATTAACTTTAAATATTAAGATGCTTTGTTGCCACCTAGTGACAAATGCAAAATGGGCATTTTCAGCACCAGGGACAGTTTCCCACTCCTGTCATTTACATTTACCTATATGATGGGCTAAATCTTTTGAATGATTAAGAAAATACACAAAATACCGCCTCTATTCAGACATTTCATTTTTGGCATGATGAGTCCCCTAATGCAAATCGTTCGTTGTCCAATTAACACCCATGTCCTGAGTGTTTATTCCAGGGCTGCTGATGAAAAATACGAGAACTGGGTTCCAACGCATTAGGCAATATAACCCCTCTTAAAAATATGTGCCCTCCCCTAATGAGATCAAAGGATTAGCAGAAGAATTAATAAACACCACTTACCCCCCTCCAAACTGAGATTTCTGCAAACTTCAAGCTCCGCCATTTAGATGTGGAGTGGAGTGATCCCTCCGTGCGCTTTGGGCATCTTTTTATTTTTATCATTCCCTACTTGTGGCAGCGAGGAGATGCCAACATGCCATCCAAAATGCCTAAGCATCCATGATGTTCAAAACAAGCGCACCATGAGTACAGAGTGTCACTTTTCTTGCCCCCTTCTTACAGACGCCCCCTTTTAACATCTTTGATCCTCATCCTCTCGTTTGCGCACAGAACATCTTTTTTTCTCACATCAGGCGCAACACCGTGGCGGAATAACGATAAGCCGATTTCGAGAGAGTGAATGTTAATAAGCAACAGCTCAGGACGCGCGTGGAGAGAGAGAGAATTGGGTAAAATAGCGCGCAAAAATGGGGGTGGGGAGGGGGGCGGACCGGAGGCAGTGTGGGCATTTTATCCGCTTTTCTTCACATTCCGCAGCAAAATGTATAAATATAATTGTCACCACACCCATTTGCGTGTTTGATTTTTCTCTGGAAATACAAAATAACGGAATCATTTCACAGGGGTGACCCACTTTACGCAGCCTTGTCTGTTTTCGGATCTACTTCAGTTTATGCGGGGAATTTAAATTGGACTTCCCAGGAGTTAACCCGAGTGTGACGCGCAGACGTTAATTAATGATCGTAGTTAAAAAGGCTTTTAAACTGTGCAGAGCGTCTCTGTTTGCCTTTTTTTGTAGCCAGAAGCGAATCACTCCCGATTGAGTCATCCCCCTAATGAAAGTCACGTCAGTCTGGAGCTCCCAGATTAGTTCAGTTTCACGTTGGGAAATCCCATTTCGTTTTTTGTGGAGAGGATCACCGTAGATGTAGATTATTAAGCTGCACTCTCTCCATGAGAAAAACGGTTGTTCTTGTTTTTTTTTTTCTGCTTTGGTTTTTACTTTTGTCTCTCAGTGTGGCTGTGATCTCATTTTTTTTTTATCAGCATCATGCATGGCAAGTATTTGAAACTGCATTTTTTCTTGACTCTGACATTTTGACACGTTATTACCATAAACTTCAATGTATATTATTGTTTTTTATGTGACAGCACAACAGAAAATAAAGCATAATTTAGGGCTGCACAAGTCAAGTAGAAAATATTGAAACATGCACCTGTCATGTAGGCTCCATTATAGTGGTACCTTACAGAAAATATAACTATCCATGGACGTAAATATGGGGGGGGGACCGGGTGTCATGTCCCTTTCACTTTTTCAAATGCACATTTTGGTCCCCTGCACGATTTAAGGCCAATTTATACTTATGACGCAGAGGCTCTGCAACTGTCGTCGCACACATCAACCCCGCGCAGACCTCAAGCGGAAGTGCGCAGACAAAGAGCAGCTGTGATTGTTCCTTGGTGTGCCTTTCCGGCTGTTTGTGTGGTCGTCCTTCTTGATTCGGTGCCCGGGCGCGACATTTTAAAAAATCAAGGTGTAATAACAACAATGAATAACCACAACGAAAGGTTGATCAAGGAGGTTCGGAAGTACAACTACTTGTACAACTACGATGCCTCAGACATGTTGTTTTGGAAAATAAACACTCCCGCCGAAGAAGTTCTCGTGACCATCCATCGAAGTTCTCATGAGTTCTTGAAATGGCTCCCCCTAGCGCTTTGGCAGGAAACTGCTGTGCATACCTAGAAATCCCAGACCAAAGGTGCAGAAGCATACCAGCAAAACTGTTTTGCAAGCGACATTTGATGTGTGCCGTTGCAGAAGTATAATCTGCCCTTTGCTGTCCAAAAACATGGTAACGCTATTCACGGGCACTAGGACCAAGCAGAAAACTGCAGCTCAAACTGGAGCCTGCTTCCCAGAGTTTGGTCAGCCCACAAGGTCCTGATTGACCGACCATCTTTTCTTGCATGACTGGCTATCTGAAAACCCGACAGCCACTGTCTGAATCAGGTCTGTTATTGGATGGTCAAACACTCTGAATTCAGTTATATTAAAAATGACTTGCATCCTCCCCAATTCTGAAATCGAAATTTCTTCAATGTTGTATTTTTAGTAAAATTGAGCTCTAAATATTATTTAAAATTACTCTTAAACACACTTTTTTTTGTTCTTGTGCCTCTCTTGAAGACCAAGTCATAAAGCAAATATAACAGATACAATATGATTTAAATCAGATTTTTTAATATAATTTTGTTATATTTCCCCTATAATTGCCTAAATATTCATCACAGGCATATTCTATTTGAATGTAATTATGCACCAAGTTGTGCCCCTCAAAATATTCACAAACCTGTTACTGAAATCTTTTGAGCCATTCAGAAAAAGAGAAAAAAAATAGATAGATAAATAAACTTTAAAAAATGAAACTTTACAATTTCTGCAGAAATGACATTGTCAAACTGAAACTGAATACTCTAAACTGTAGGTCTTCAACAGCGGGTCCGTGACCCCCAGGTTCTGAGGTTCTGCATGGGGGTCATGAACATTTTGGTTGATTAGACTTTTTTTTTTCCCTGCAATTTTTCAACTAATTGAAATGTCTTTAAATCCACATTAACATGAATTCAACACACTGTAGTAAACAGATAAATGGAGGCAGAAGATGTCTTTCAGTCATCAGTGCACACATTCAGTGACACACAGGAGCTCTTTCAAGCTGGGCACCGTTTCAGTCACAACACCTGTCCCATCAACCAGGAATCAGAATCAGAAATACTTTAATAATCCCAGGGCAAAATTACTTTCGTTGCATTATTCCATCTGTAATAGAATGACTATAGGACAGTTTGATATAACACAATTACATGCAATATATATAATTAAGGGTTCCCTGCTCCATCTCGCCTTCAGTTTGGGGCCCTGCTCTAAACCAAGGTAGAAGTAAAATAGTTCCTCATTTCAAGTTTTCATATTTTCTCATTCTTTTCAGGTAATGTGGTGTTTCATCCAATAAGCAACCCTGTTACTCATATTTTCATGAAAACACATATCAGCTCACTCTTTAATCATTTCTATTAATTTCAAGCAGCTATCAGGACCCCCCACAGTTTGTTATTGCTGTGGAGCTGCATATTAAAATTCCATTATACACCTGCTTCAAGAACCCACTGACATTTAGGCAAGGCCGACAGCACTGTTAGGATCATGTTCTTTGATTTCTTTAACACAATTCAGCCTGATTTACTTTGTGAAAAACCTCAGAAGACTCATATGGAGGCATCAAAAGTCACCTGGATCACAGACTATCTGACAGACAGTCCAAAGTTTGTTAGACTGAAGGGTCAGCTGTCTAATCAAGTAGTCAGCAGTACAGGAGCACCACAGGGGACGGTACTCTTTCCATTCCTTTTTACTCTATACCACTCTGACAGACAATAAGCTGAGTACAGGGAGCTGGTGAACAGCTTCTTGGTATGGTGTGGGAAAAATAATGTGATCCCAATTTTTTACAAAACAAGGTAGATGACTGTAGTCATCTACAAATGAAAGGCAATGAAAGGTAGATTTCAGAAGAAATAGGAACAAGTTGATCTGCATCTTCTGGGGAACCAGCATCAGAGCAAATGATTTAAAGAAGCTCAACAAGCTATTAAAAAACGTCTGGTTCTGTTGTAGGAACGCCTAGAGAGCCTCTGGATATATCACTAAGATGAATTCTTCATAAAGGGAAGGATAATGAACAACAGTTTAACATCCTCTTTTGAAGATTGTTACACATATTGAGCGTGTCTTGAGTCAGTGGCCTCTTCAGATCCAATGCAAGACACACCCCTACAGAAGATTCTTCATTGAAAAACTGCCAATTAGTTACTGCAATTTAAATTCCTTTGGTATTTGTTACGGTACTTTTGACCTTAACTGAAATTAATTTAAATGAGCAGAATTACTATCGAATGTTCTTTTATTCTACAGTTGATTTTGATATTAATTAGCAACTAAAGCTTTTGAACGAAATACTCAAGATTAGCATATATTTGAAGCCCTGTTACTGAGTGTAACAGGGTTGCATTTCTTTCAGAAAGGAAAGTTTATGGCTATAATATAATGCCTACATTTTTGCATACTATATTTCTTTTACATACTATAGACTACTTTTGTTCTATTGACACCCAATTTTGTAATGCTCGGGATTGACGGAAATTGATTAGATCAGGTTTAAATAATTTCAATGTTTTTATAGAGGTTTAATCCTAATTTCCCTGGTCTGACTTCAGACCAGAAAGCAGAGTCATAGTTTAGCACACCTATTAGGAGCTTCTCTACTGTTACCCACTTACTACTCCACCCAGACAGTGTCTTTCCCATACCAAAGTCAAATAAATTAGAAAAAAATCATAATGGAGTACATTATGATAATGTAATTAATATTACTCAAATTGAGGGTAAAGTTAAAATAATTAACTGTCGTTTATTCAACATAATATCTCTTTCTTCAAAAAGTCTGTTGGTTAATTATTTGATTTGTGGCAATCAAATTGATTTATGTTGTCTTACAGAAATGTGGCTGCAGCGAGCGAGTTATCTTTCTAAATTACTATGTGTTGAGAAAATACATTTTTGGAAATATATTTGTGACTGTGCTTTTTATTTTATGGTTTTAATGTGGACATCAGGAGGCCTAGCTGTTTGCCATGGCAACGGCTAATGGGGATCCTTAATAAAATTACAAATGTGAGCATAAATGAGGCTACTCCCTCTAGTTACTTAAAGTTTCTCATACACAGACTTTCTGGACAAAGAGGAGGAGTAGCAACAATCTTTCAGTCTGGCTTACTGATTACTCCAAAGCCAGTTAATAATTACAACTATTTTGAATATTTAACCCATAGTTTCCCTCTTTCAAATCGCAAAGCAACAAAACTTTTTTAACAGGTCCATCAGGTCCTTAGTAAGAATTTTTAGATCAGTTTTCAGAGTTTCTATCTGATTTTGTTTTAAATACTGATGAGTTCATTATAGTGGGGGGTTTGAACATCTATGCTAACACTGAAGATGATAGCTTAAATGGAGCCTTTAATGTTACTGGTATCTTAGACCCAGTTGGCTTTGTTCAAAATCTGAATAGTCCCACACATTCTCATCTTTATACTTTAGATCTTGTGCTGACATGGCATTGGATGTGAATCTGAACCGGTATTACACTGTTTTGATCCAGTTGTACTTTCAGAGTTATCAAAACTATTATCTTCATCTAAGCCTACAACTAGTATTTTAGATCGAGTTCCAACCAAGTTATTTAAGAATATATTCCATGGAGAATTCCATCTCCATTTTAGATGTGATTAACACATCCATGTTTACCTTTACTTAAGAAACCATCTCTTGATCCAGATGACTTTGTCAATTATATACCTATATTTAATCTTCCTTTCTTATCTAAAATTCTTCCGCAAAAATAGTTAATAAACAAATTATGACCATAATGAACCTTTTGAATAGTTTCAATCTGGTTTTAGAGCTCATCATAGCACAGAAACAGCTCTCTTGAAAGTCACAAAGGATAGTCTAATAGCCTCAGATAATGGACTTGTATCTGTACTTGTACTGTTAGAGCTCAGTGCTGCATTTGATATAGTAGAACACAACATTCTTTTAAAAAGACTTGAATATTTAGTAGGAATTAAGGGAACTGCACTGGGCTGGTTTAAATCTTATTTATCTGACAAATTTCAGTTTGTTCATGTTAATGATAAATCTTCATGGTCCAAGTTTACCCGTGGAGTACCACAGAGATCAGTGTTAGGGCTAGTTCTCTTTAATATATATATGCTACCAATTGGTAGAATTATTAGACAGCATGGTGTTCATTTCCACTGTTAAGCTGATGATACTCAGCTATATCTGTACATAAATTCAGATGAAACTAAGCCATTACATAGACTACAGGCATGTCTTGAAGACATTAGAACCTAGATTACTCTTAACTATCTACTTCTGTATGCAGGCAAGACAGAATTTATTGTCATTGAGTCTCTGAAATAGAAGCTGATTAGTCAGTCACTTAATTTGTTCCATACCTCTGTTTCATTTTCCTTGCAGGAGGAAAGGAAGGACAGGTCAGAATAAATGGGAAATTAGGTGAAGCTAAAGATTAGCAAATTCTTCAATGGAAACTATTTGCAAGACTTGAGTCTAATGTGGGGGTTTACCTTTCAATAGGATAATGGTCCTAAATATACAGCTAGGACAACAATGGAATAGTTGAAATCCAAGCATAGTGATGATGGATCAGGCACAGGTACAGTTCAGACCTAAGTCCAACATATTTGGGTAGACTTTTTATCAAATTTGACTGAGCTTGAAGGATTAGGCAAAAGAACATAAATATAATCCTTAGAAGTACAAAGTTGGTGTAGACATATTTAACTGTATACACATCTTTGTAAAAACAAGGATCCCCCCCTGACTGATTTATTGTTCATAGCCAAATCAAATCTTTGTAGCCAATTCAGTTTTTAAAAAGAACAAAATAAAGCACCACAGTGGGCTGGGATTACTGGCTCCTCAAAACTGCATATTTGCCGTATATGAATGCATGTTTATGTCATGCTATGGGTTTTACTTTCATGAGTCTCTCCAGGGCGTAACCCTGCTATCCATCCATTAACCTTCAGCAGGTTAAAATCACTAATTTAAACTATTTCTCTAAGAAAACAGAGAATGTCCTGGATTGACTTTTCTTTCTTTTTCTTTTTTCTTTTTTTTCGGCAAAGTGTGAGATGACTTCTTCTGTGAAGTGGTGCTACATAAATAAAGTGATTTAAATTAAATTAAATTAATGCTTTTAAATCTACCCTGTCTTAACATTAAATAAAAGCTACTCAAAGATATAGGGAGAGGACCTCATTTAACGGAAAAGAAAGTAAAATCCTTCACTAGATTTAAGGTATATACTGTATTTCCTTTGAGACATAAAAATTAGTTTACTTTGCATTTGTTCCTACCTTTAAGACATGAATGATAAATATGTTCTATTTTTCTTAAACCCATTTATTGTTGAAAACCCCATGCTTAAAAAAAACTCATGATCCAAACCTCTTGTATTAAAACAGTCCAAAAAATGTAAAATATAGCAGAAGTAACATAGCCTGTAATGTTGATAGAAAATAAAGAGTTTTATTGCCAATCAAGATGCTTTATTTTAAACTGTAAAATAAAAACAACATGAATGCATTACTAGTAAAAAAGCATATTTATAAATAAGAGTAAGAATGCTTGCTTTTTCATATAAACATTCATAAGTAATTAAGCTACATCTATCAAAATCAGCAAGGCAATTATTTTCACTTAATAAATAATCCCCAGATAACATTTTGATCTAAATAAATGCATTTTAATGTTATAAAATCCTCGCTTCTCAACAGAAGTTCAATATAATAGACACTTGCTGTTGTCACTGCATTAATCAGATGAACTCCTCCCTTGCAGAAGAGAAAAGAGGCTCTCTAGCCTTTATTTTTCTATCTTTGTAAGCACACAAAAGATGTTGGCTGTCTAGGTGAGGCCGTAAAAGGTTTGCCTGCAGTAGGCGTGACAGCCCACAAAGACAGACCAACTTATCAGATTTGTCACGGCTTTATCCGGCGGCTCAGTCAGTGGGAAGTCTACAGTCTCAAAACCTTTAGATCAAAATCATACTGATCCTGTAACACATCTGGATTTAGCTCAGCTCTCAGGGGATAGCAGAGTAATAAAAAAAAAAAAGATTTTTTTTTTAATAGAACATAAGCACTGAAGGCACTGACAATCCTCCACATGATGTGCATTGTTTGTAGCTAAAAGGTAATCCATTATGTTTTACAGGACAATAAGAGAAAATAATTAGAAGCAACAAGTTAAAACTTAAAAAGAAAATTTGTAGGATTGCTTGATTGGGCTAATATTAAAAACCATGGCTTTTGAAACATCAAGATGCCATTAAGTCTCCCTCTAGTGTTCACTCCTTGAACATATCGCCAAAAGGCCAGCCAGCTTTCTGGATTGTGTTTTGTGCATCAAATGGTGTGTCTCTTGATATTTACCCTGAAAGATGCTGTTGTCTGTGAGGAAGTGCCGGCGGTACTGTGGCTCTCCTTTCTTGTTCACCACACGGGAGCTCATGATGTGAGGAAGATGGAGAAAAAAATCTCCCACCTATAGCGAGGAGAGGAAGTAATTTAATACTCAGCTTTGAGATAAGAGTGGATTAAAAAACAGTTACTGTCATGCTAAACAGAAGGACCTAGTTGCATTAAATGGATAAGTTATAGGCCAGATCCTTCACCCCCCTATATTTGAACCCTTTTCAAATCTTTCTTCTTTCTCTCCACAGGCGTTCTCATTTATCTTCTTTTTGTTTCATCAACCAGCGTTCCCAAACTCTGAATTTTCTGCTTTGTCTCCCTGATTTCCTGTCGCTGCTGATACTCCCACAGCTACCACTCTGTGATTCCCCACCTGTTGCTCATCTGTCCATTTGATTTAAAGCTTAGAATAAGCTTCTCTCAGAAGCACATACACTGAAGATGCTCAGATCTGGAAAGTGTCAAAGCCTCCAGAGTATTTATTGCCATCTGTTGTCTGTTATTCTTGAGGTGAAAGTATTTTCCTTTGACCCTGTTGCAGCAAAGTGGGACCTAAGCCTGTAATGTGGGCTATGGTTTGAAAATACTAACATATTTTTCTGCTATGTTGCAATTGTACTTAATTGTACAAGTGCAGCAAGCTTTTTAGATGCTTAAACTATTTTATAAGGATACACTGCCAATATTGCTCATGGCTGGCTGTATGTTAAGGAATGTTGTTGTAACAGGCACTTAGGCCACTTTTTTCCTGCCCTACTCATCTTTTATTGCACCTACTCCTAAGCAGAGCCCAAAAGCGAATACTGGGACTGAAAAAGCAATAGTGACATCGGGGTTGAATGGAGAAAGGCCAAGGGGAGGGGGTGCAAAAATGGATGTTAGTAGTAGGTTTGAATGAGGCTTCTAATGCCTTTCATTATAAAATGAAGTCACATGCATTGTCACTCCCTCCATAGCTATCCATTGTTAAAGTGTTGTTAGATTTGTAAATAAATGTTTCTTTTTGCTTAAACTGAAGTTGGTGTAACATTTGTTATAATTTATCATGTAAATACAGTGAGAAAAAGCAATATCAGCCTACAAAGCCCCCCCACCCCCACCCCGAAATTGGAGTACATATCAGGGATTGGATACCCTGTTGTCCAAATAATTGGCATCTGCCTTAAAAGACCTGTATCAGTGAAACTCTAGTTACTATGGGTCTCTTGGCCGTTTCTAGTATGTTTGTTGCTCATAGTCACAGCAGTCAATGTCTTTTCATACAGAATCTGGATTAAAAAGGGCTCTTTGAGATATTGTTTAAAAAACAAACCCTACATTAATCTTCTGTTCAGCCATGACCTGTTTAGCTCATTATTGTTCTCCAATAATGAGCAAAAGCCTCTAAAACCTTTGTAAAACAGATCGATTAATAATGAGTTAAAATTACAAACATGAACTGTACTGTGTTATTAATTAGCTTCTGAAGTTAGCTTGTCCATATTTAGTAGAAACAGACGCCAAATACTTATATAGGCCACACTTTTCAGATTATTATTGGTAAAGTATGTGTGGAAAACATATTTCATTTTCACTCTTTCACACTACACTGTGTTGGTCAAATAAAGTTTGTATCTGTACTTTTCTAAAACACTATAACTGCGGTGCTATTATAGCGACAGTTTGATATGTTATGTTCTCATAACTATTTGATATTGAATGAATTGCAGTTTGTAAAAAGTTTGCATGATCTGATATATCATAAAAACTATTAGAGATTGATTGATTGATTACTTAATGAGAATTTTTTTTTTTAAATTCCACTATAATTCTGATTTTTATTCTTTTGTTACTTTCCAAACCTAAACTTCAAATAAAAGAAAGCACAAATCCTTTCAAAACGATGGCCAAAAAAGCCGCTGCACCTGCCTTTATTGTCATTAATTTTAAATTTATGGGTATGCGCCTCTCTGACATGCTTTGCAATCAAAGAAGATGGCCTGTTGTGCCTCACTACTTAATTATACCACAGTCTATAAATTACTTCATGTTTTCATAACAGCATAATTCATAGACAGCAGCTGAACGTTAGAAGGAGATAACTAGAAATATGGTTGCATAGATTTATTTGCAGATAATAGTTGTGGTGAAGATAGTTAAAGAATAACCACAAAACAATATAAATCAAAAATGCAAAGAATTCTTCACATCAACATTCATTTAAAATAAATGATAAAATTACGTTTTCATCTTTGTTTAGATGTCTACCATATCTACCATTTTTTATCGTCAGCGAAAGGGATTTTTACACTTTTTATACCCAGAAAAAGGTGGCAATTTTTCTTATATCTGTGAAATTTCCACCCATGCTTTTTTTTTCATTAGAGTATGGGCTCAGTCAAAGGTGACAGAGGGTCGCTGTGAACATTTTTCTTTTTATATTTAAATTCTATGTCTGCCTCCGCAGTTTTTACCTTCTGCAGGCTGTTTTCCAGGACTGCCTTGTATTCAACTTCATATATCTTCCTATCAATTCAGAGCCTTTTTCTCACACAGGATTCTTCCGTAAACAGCATTTTTTACCAAGGAGATAATGTGTTCAGTGTAAAGTGCAGTTTATATTTATATTACACAATGCACTTTAAGGGATTTCATAATGACAATGTATTAGCCCAGACATTAGGTTTAGTTTAAAATTAAAATACCGATTGGTGTAAGTACCTACTTCTAAAAAGTTTTTTCCCAACTGCAAATGTTCTGTTTATGCTGCTGAGACAATTTTCTGTAGCAAAACATTAATTCTCAACCTGGCTCTCACTTAGCTCATGTTATCTTTTTTGTATTTTGTTATACCGGTACTTTAAAAGCAAGTTTCCATTAATGAAATCTGTTTTAAACAAGGTCATTTAAACCTCCAACAATCACTAGTTTTCTAGTTTTTTGGACTGGATGTGGTTTTTTGAATGTAATTTTTTGTCTTTAGAAGCAGAGAAGATGCTCATGGAGAAAGTTAGTAACTAGTTACATTCACTTCTGTAACTTTCTTTGGAAAAAATGTGTATTAAGGAGTATTTTTGATGCATTGTAGTTTTCATTTGAGAAGTATTATTAAGAAGTATCACTAGTCTTACTTGAGTAAAAACTTTTGTTAACTCTACCCCATGTGTAACTATATTCAATACAAAACTAACTTCTTTTAACTGAAAACTAGAAATTGTTTGCTTAAAGACCTGGATGTAGAAAACCTTGGCTGTAGATCTTTTAAATCTCAATTTATGTGACTTCAACCCTGGATTTAAAAGGTGAAAGGGGCAATCCACGACTAGCAAGTAGAGCCACTAAACAGACTGAGATGTCAGTGCTGCAGTGAACGAAGTGAAATTGAATTGGATGATAGTAAAACTATATGATTAACCAGGGTCTCTTCCCTGTCTTCCCTTGTTTATAAGACCCATGCAAACTTATGCAAACACCTTTCTGAATTTACTCATAGATAGGATACTTTATTAGACACTGACAGACAACAAAAGGGGCAAAGTGCAAGTCCTAATCCTAAACCAGATGCAGCTATTGGAAAGAACAGCAACAGGAAATTTTGGTGTTTAGCAAAATGACAAAAATTGGCTTATATAGTTATAACTGCATAAACACAGGGTTAATTTTGTGTGTATTCCACATACTTTCACTAATGATTTCAGAGTTAGTAAAATAACTCTTCTGTTTGTATGTAACTTTAGCAGTCCCCTCATCAGACACAACCTTAGTGGAGTTATTCTGCCTGTGCTCTCAGAGTGGTAGACATGCTAAAAAATAAATTCTTCCCTGCAGCAGCGACTTGATCAGCAGCCTAACAGGAAGTAGATCAAGGAGCCCATAAGTAAAAGCTTTTTTTCTAAATCTTTGTTCCTTCAAGTCAAATACAGCAAACGCCAAGTAAAATAAAACTTAACAAGGAAAACACTTTTCATTACATCTAAATTCTCTCTATATTAATTTCTATAACATTTACCTTTATATTTTACTGATGCAAAAATTTGAATTTTATGTTTTTGTAATACATGCGGCTGAAAACAGTGTTATAATAGCCAAAATTTGAAAAAGCGTCATGACATATCAAAGGAAAATATGTAAGAATAACAATTAAGGTATTGGCACAAGGGGTGTGGCAAAAAATCGATTTGCCCTTGTATCAGGATGTTAAGCCGCCCAATATAATATTGATCTTTCAGTTCGATTTAAAAAAATAAACACATTTTTACCTAAAATCAATGAGGGAAAATGGGTTACTTCATCACCACCACTCCGGCGAATAGCGCCATGGAGTCCTTTTGCTCAGCGGCGCAGCGCCATATCTGTAGTTGAGGTAGTCACAGTGGAGGACGTGGACTGACTTAAACACGAAAAAACATCAGTATGAAAATAATTAATTGATCAATACCTTCTGATTAGCATACACAGAACTTGCTTCTTTTTATCTATACATTGCATTTTGAGAGCTGGGTAAAATATCGCAATATATACTGATATTACAATATCATGATAATATCCAATTGTAACCCAAGTATCGTGACAGGTATCATATAGCCACACCCATGCCGATACTCACCCCTATTTGGCACTAATATCGATTGAAGTATTACTGTCTAATTAAATGTGTGGTTTAATCAAAGTCTAACAGTATTTCATCAGTCCATCTTGATATTTGATTATGACATGTATTTGCTTCAACATTGTTTCAACATTGTGTCTCCTCAGAAACATCCCTAGGTTCCGGCCATGTGCAAAAATGGTGGAATAACCTTGTCTTTCAGGTTGTCACCTAGCCTTTATTTTTTAGCCGGATGATGTTGCTGAACCTTATCAACTGCAGCAACCAAAGATCATGGGCTTGAAGGGTGGCCACCATGATAGGTGCATTCCTTTGTGCACCAACACTATAAAAAAGGGATGTCCTGATCTGATATTAATATAATATATTGGTTCAATGTAATACATATATTGGGATATATATCCGCCTGCTCGTACAATATCCAATAAACACATGCTGATAGAATCACCCTGCTTCTATTTGCTTCTGTTTAAAATGTATGTAACAAATTGGTTTACAATGAATTGGTCCGATTTTCTTATATGATTGTAGTTGGCTATTTTTCTCTATTTCAGTAATAGCACGTAAGCTTTTCTAATATGCCACACTACAAAATAAGTGATAAATACATAAGATTTGTGCTGAGATTGTATTAACAATCTCAGCATCGATAAACACACATTACTCAGAAAATGAAAAAAGATGTATCAGCAAACCCTTAGTATAAATGTTGACACATAAAACCACATAAACTTTTATGTTTCTATGCAAACCTGGTTCCTTTTTTTATTCCCCTCTGATCATCCCTAATCAGTGGTTTTTGTTAAGGTTTCACATCTGTTTTCCTTCTGGAACTAATTAACATCTCTATTACCCCAAGGATGTGTCGTTTGACAATGTTGTTTAAAGGCATCATCATCAAATCTGACTTTTCCTGTTAAACATGTGTGTTGGTGTTAGGCCTCAGTTAAAACTTGGAAGCCAATCCAGTGTGAAAGAAGCTTAGGCCCCGTTTTGTTTGTTTTTTTGCTTTTTTTTTGTGTGAGCTCTCTGTCAAAACCAGAAAAAAAATCAATGACTATTAAGATTTGTGATGCATTGAAACACTAAAGCTGTATGACTTGTTTAAGGAATTCTGAAAACTTGCTATATAGATAGATTAACATTTAAAAAAATAATAACCACATCTCAATAAATCCATAATCTTAGTATTTATTTTTTTTTACTTCTGGGAAAATAATTTAAAACAAACATGAAAGCCTCAATCTACTGTAAATCAAACTTTTGGGGAAAAGCAATTACTGTATTTTGTATATTTCCTATAATAATATCATTAATATATATCAATATAACATCAATATAATCCTGAATGTTTGTTTCAAAAATTTTACTATATCAAATCCATATACTACCAAATTGTATTTGAAATACACCTGAACATGAAGTCAAATCCAACCGTTATAAAATTGTTCAATAGTAATAATATTGTTCAGGCAAGAGGAAACTGTTTTCAAAGTGTGTATCTCAGCAGATGGCTCAATCAGCTGTCAAATTTATAAAAGATGAATGCTCTTTAGACTTGTGGTTTTCCTGCCACCCAGCTCCTCCTTTTCATGATCTCATCAAATTAGGACCTGATTAATGTTGGCTGAGCTCTTAACCAGATATTCTTTGTTCGTGTTCGCTCTTTCTAAATGACAGATAACTGAGTTTAAACTTTGAGCTGATACTAATTATATTAGGTTTGCTTCATATACAAAACTACTTTACATTAAATAATATAATTCAAGAGGAAAAAGCTGAAACTAAACAGTATGTCTCATTCATTGCTTCAAGAAATGTTTGCTCTTCTTTCAGCGGCCTAGTGACTAATTTCTACAACAGTAGCTCACTCTAGTAGTATACAATGGTCTGATTAAATTATCGTGCCTGGTTGACTTATTATATTTTTTTCTGTGTTTTACACTCTGCAGGTAAACAAAGCACTTTTTGTGTGTACACTGTGGTCAGAAAAATCAATTTACTATCACATTCTTTCTTCTGTTATTTATGAATGCTGATCTATATGTACCTACTTTTAAAAGCATTGTTTTAGCAGAGCACCTTCTAGACAAGGCTGAACTCATTAGAAGCTGTTTCCAGTTTTAGATGTTCTGGTAATAGCCTAGACTAATTTAGACGCAAGGTTATTTCATTAAATGCTTCAGTTTGTGAGAAACTATCTATGTGGGAAACTGTTTATTTTGTCCTTGAGAATCTCTCCCTGTGCTTCTTAAGTAGTTAGGAAAAACCTGTGTAATTCAGAGCAGGCAGCAATATTGGTAATTAGAAATGGATTCAATTAGAAATGCTGAATCAGAATTTCTTGTTAAATAAAACATAGACATTTTTTCTCGTCAGCAATACGCACCATACCGTACCATAACTAAAAGGAATGTTATTACGAAAGCACATATTAATTAAACCAGAAAGTCCCATAGACATTTATTATGTCTGTGGGAGAATTATGAAAAAGTCTAAAAGATATTGGATGCCAAGAGGGATGAAATAAGAGTACAATGCAATATGAATGTTGGTGTTCACTTTAAGGTATAGTCGAGGATGATCTTTGTCTGGGTGAATCATCAAAATATGTGGTCCTCCTAATTGTCAATCACTCTGGTGATATGTTTCATAAAGGCCGTCCTACCTGCTCATCCCCATTTTCACTTACAGGTGGTGAGTCTGACATTGTGGAAAAATTGCAAATCTTCTTTTGGAAAGTAAGCCTGTGTGAGCGATGCAAACAGCAACTTTTGAACAGAGCTTGCAGGAGGAAAAATGAGCTTGTGCATGCTCTCACACGCATTTAATGGGGTGTTCCCTACTCGGGAACGGGTACAGGGTTGTGCACATGCATTTTTTATTTTTATGTAGAGATGGTGGGTCTGTTCAGAAATCAGTGAAAACCTTCACTCTACCTTTAAGTATAATGCTTCAAATTTTGTAATACAAGCTGCCAGCAGATGGCGCAAAAAAGTGTTCATTTTTGTCGCAGTGCAAAAATTATTTTCAGGCTCATTAAGGACTAAGTCAATGCTATGAGGAGTAAAACCGTGTTTAATTTAAAGATGAGTGTGCCATTTTTGTGTGCCATGGGTAGATGCTATCTCACTGAATGACTCACCAACTCATTGACTCATTTAAGGCTTTGCTCTGAAAACTGATATTTCCTGAACAAATTTCAATTTCTATAACTTTAGTTTTTCTTTTTTATGAAAATACAAACATTGATAATCCAAAAAGTATTTTCTTTAAATATTTTGTAGGACTAAATTTTAAATCCTAAGATATTTGTAAATTCATATGTAAAGTAAATAATATAATAATAATAAATAGTAATATATATATAAAAATAGTAATAGTAAATATGTATCTTATTCTTTATTAAAGCTTCATATGAATTTCCATCATGTTATAACAAACCAATGCTTTATAATTAAAAGGTCTGGAAAATCATCCATCGTTAGCCTCTCATCAATTAATTTTCTGAAAAAGGTAGTTGTTAGCCTAACCACTACTTTGTACAACAATCAGCTTAGAGGAAAGACGAGGAAGTTACGCAATTCTAAATTCTCCATCCAGTGCTGTTTAGTGACATTTTAACTTATTCCTGGTAGAGTTACCTGGGGGGCTTCTTGTTATGCAAAGGTGGGGAATAATTAGCCACTATAAACAAAGATTGCCAGGTCATAAAAACTGAGAACTAAGGAGGACATCGGATGGATCGTATCCCCAAACAGACCAAAACAGAACAAACTCTTCTTGCAAGAGAAGAATATCCCTGACGGACATCTGCATATGTGTATGACTGAATGTTAGTGTGGCAATCCATACTAAAATTAGCTGTTTCTGTCTTTTAGAATGAAAGTGTTCTTACTTTCTCATTAATTTAAAATAGTTTATCTTCCGTGCAAATAAAAAATAACACACAGAGGCAATGATGTAGGCGAGCTGAATATAAATGCAAACCAGACCTTTAACAATTTTTTTTTTCTTTTATGAACATTATGTATTATTATCCTTTCTCTTCACCATTATGCCGTCTTATTTTGGTCTATTACATTAAATCCAAAAAAACATTGTGGTTTATGGTTGTAATTTGACATTATGTAAAAAGAGCTTAGGACACATGAAAACTTTTACAAAGCTATGTATTCAGGCAATGTTTAATTCAGTCTCAAACAGTCCATTTTCTTGTCTCCTGCTTTATGAAGTAAGGTTCATTTATTCATGAGCGATCAGAGCACCCACAGAGAGTCAAGTTTCCACTCCTACAACACAACACCAGAAAGCTGATACACTGCTCACAATACTCCCAGTCTCATAGTAACAAGGGAGTTTCTTTACAGCTGATGCATTCCTTCACACACATTCTCAGACTTCCTAGTGCATGTGGGCGTGTTAGGAAATAGCCAACCAGTCTTACCAGAGAGTGTTTAATTGTGATATCCACCTGGATCTTTTAAGAAAAAATCAAATAACCCAAAAAATATCACACTTATCTTAAAGTGACTGTATTAAAACAATAAGTATGAAACAGAAGCACCTGAGGCAAAAGGTAACTTCTGCACTTCTGGGTGAATTTATGTTACACCAGCTGTCTCTTTGTCTTTCACACCCAGTCAACCATGCTCAAGCTACTTAAATCAAATAAAAAAATCCCCAAGGACTGTCCTTTCAAATGGGGGTGGGGGGGTGTCAGTCTCTTTCTAACAGGGATGGCTACCGGCTGTGTGTAATAAAAGCCTTTGTTGTGCTCCTCAGCTACAAGCAGCAAATTCAGCTGAGGCAGAAAGTGTCTCATCAATCATTTTAATAATATATTGATTATAAAGAAGCCCAGGAAGATGACAAATATATCTAGATAAATAAATGGGCACCAAAATCATGCAAGGGTAATAGTGTTCTTCTGTTGGGCATGGAGTAGTGCAATAAACATAGGGACTCATTTATTATGGGTTCCTGTTTTAACCCAGCTGAACAGGTGCACAGTTGTTAGGACACTGTATACAGTGTCCTAACAACTGTACGTTTAACAGGCAGGATGTGTAGTTTGGTGAAATGGAAAAAGTGCACAATTAGGAAGAAAATCAATATACAAAAAATGAATCACTTAATCATTTAAATAACTTCCTCAGGTCACTTACCTCTTTGGCTTTAGTTCTAGCTGTCTGTTTGCAGCTCGGTCAATTCTATCCCCTTTCAGGAGTGGTGGATGTGAAAGCAATCCTTTAGAAAGAGGAAATCCATTGTATTACATATTAGCTGAAAAAATGTAGCTTGCCCAGTGTTGTGTTTTTGAAGGAGAGAACGTCCCAACTTCCCTGCACTGTGTGGGTGAGTACCCACCAATGCATCAAGCATGGTGCCTTTTCAAATAACCACTACTGGTGTGGGACAACTGAGTTTGACAAAGCCTGGAATGGATTTCGGAATGGAGCCTGCTGTCCTTGGAATGAGCAATAAAAAGAAGGTAAAAGAGAAAAAATGGGGAACAAATTGTGTAAAAGAAACTTTAAAACATGTCCAATATCAATAAAAATATCATTTAAAAGATTTATTAACCAACTTGACAGGACTTAGTTATGTGTCTTGTGACACAAAAATGGTTTGTAAGGTTGTTGTTTTTTTTTTTCTCATTCTATAATAACTTGTGTCACAATCTTAAGAAACATGAGAAAAAAGGGAGTCTAAATACTTCCTAACAAATTTTAGACATTGCATTTTATATAATGCATTCAGCACAATATATTATATTTTATTGGTAAGATTTGAATGATAACAACTAATTATCTTCAGTACAAAATGTTTAAATTAAATCAATAAAAAAGAATGCTACATCTATATTTTCCCACTAGGCACCTATTAGAACCCTCAACATGGATGATTTAATTATAATTATTATTATTGATAATAAAAAAAGATGACTATTCACAGATTGTTATGTACAAGCAAAAAGTGTAAAAAAAATAATTGTTAAAAAAAAACAAGACTGAATGAAGTGTGAAGTCACACCCATTAACTGGTTCTGGTCAGTTTCACAGGCTTTTAGGTGTAGCTGGACTCATGTTTCAAGGCCCATCAGACACAGACTTATCCAGGACATGGGCTACAACTGTTGCATTCCTGATGTTAAACGAGTCTTGAAGCAGAAACAACGACAGATGTGACCTACTAGCAGAACAGAGTAGAATATGACCTCATTGTTGCTCAATGTCCCAAAGTCCTCTTCCTAATTTAAGTTCTTTTTTTTTTATTGGAAAATCAAGTGGAAAAAGAGTAGGGAGACTAACTACAAAGGTGCAAGAGGTCATAGGTGACTTTTTTTTTTTAAGCCAGTGATGATTTGATGAGCCATTTTGTCTGCTAGCCTTAGTCCACTCACTGTGGTTTATGTTGTCCAAAGAAAAGCCATCAACTCGCTTGATGTTTTCCTCTACTAACTTAATTAGCAGCTGAACTATAAACCAAACACAACACCAAATATACCAAATCCAGGTTTAAGCCTCTTACTAAAATTGCATTTGGACAGACAAGATTGGTATGCATTGTTTGTGGCACCTATTAAACTATTATTGGGCAATAAAGCTAGAATTTATTATAGCTGAGATGGTTAATAAGATTAATCATGCTTAAACTAATATTGAAATCATATTTGGCTAACTTGGAAAACATTACCTGGGAATATGGTGCAGAGACTTTAAAAATAAAAAAGCCATTTGTCAAAAGAATAACCTAATTATAGCAGTGTTTAACATACAACTCTACAGACATAAGTATGAAATAACATAAATACAATTTTCAATTGTTTATATACCTCTCTATCAATCAATCAATCTATCTATCTATCTAGAAAGAAAGAATCTAGATCTATCTATCTATCTATCTAATCTAATCTCTGATATATATATATATAAATGGAAGAAAAAAAAAAAGTCCTACGAAAAGGCAGATAAACATTTACATCTATAAGCTCTACAGCTATTGAATCCTTATACTTCCAAGCAGACCCACGTGTAATTCTAATCATGAAATGGTAATGATCATAATTTCACTATAGATGATTAGAAAGACAACAATACCTATAATAATATGGTAAAGAGATTGGTATGTGAGCCATTTGGGATTTACTTCAGCAAAGCCGCAAGTTGATCTGCTTCATGTGACACAGCAGTGATGCAGTGATTTAGATACAAGCATTGACTTAGTATGGAGTGCATATCACAGTGTAATAACACACTTTTCAGCAGGCTGACATTTCTGAAATAAAAATCATTGTTTATTGTTCTTGTAATACTCTGGAGTCTAGGTTTCAATAATTGTCAAATTAATGGAAATCCCTGAAACATCTTATTCTGTGTGTAAAGAAAACACATAACGTGTGAGTTTGCCTTTTGGATAAAATTACTGGTATATTGCAAATGCATTTTTTATGTTATTCCAATTTATTCAGATGGATCTGTATAGTTTACGTCATGAATACACAGTGATTTTGAAAGCTGCAAGGGGGAAAAATCAGCCATTGTTCTCCATATTACCACAGAAGAAATATGTATGAACATAATATACAGAAAAAAACTCTGCACTAAACCTACTTATCAGTTAGATGAACAGCCCACACTGTCTGTAAACCTCTGGTATTAAAAACTTTTTTCCTCCTTCTATATCTGAGCCGTAGTTTGTCTCCAACTCCTGCTTTGCTGACAGTTCAGTCTACACCCTCATCAGCCCCCAGAATGCACCTTACAATTTAAACCTACTAACCAATCACAAGTCCCTGTGGCAGTAACAGTCTCTGCTGACATTTGCACAACAAAAGAGACGACAAGCTGATTCATCACCCCCCCTTGCTCCCCCTTTCCCCTCTCCTCAAACCCTCTACTTAAGTCCTGTTCCCTTCCCCAGTGACTCCTCCTCTCTTGCCTTTGTGTTCAGATTCGAAATCCCCCCCACGACTGACCCTCCTCCCTTCTGCATTAATCCCCTTGTGTCCTTTTTGATGCACTGCTTCGACGCTAACTCTCACTACACCAAGACCCCTGCACCCCACTGGGCACACTGGTTTTCCCTCATTTGCTGACCTCCTCCTCTCCTGATTTTACACTGATTGGACAAAGAAGCTAATAGTGCATAATTCTAGCAG
Source organism: Cyprinodon variegatus (assembly GCF_000732505.1). Taxonomy (NCBI): domain Eukaryota; kingdom Metazoa; phylum Chordata; class Actinopteri; order Cyprinodontiformes; family Cyprinodontidae; genus Cyprinodon; species Cyprinodon variegatus. The sequence goes on along the minus strand of NW_015150457.1, from coordinate 561,452 downwards.
ATTGTTTGCATGTTACACAATAACATAAGCTTTACTACAAACAGATGATAAACAGGTGCTGTCCCTGGCTGGAAGGAAATAAGTAGCTAAAGATCAGTTTTTTGTTGCTTTTTTTAACCCCGTTGGGCTTTTCTTTTAATTGATGTTTAAGTGGTACAAATACAAATCATGGTTGTTTGGTTTTTTCCACTTTAAAGCTAAAACAATACAACGTTTTAGCCAAACCAAAAATAATGAACAGGATTTAAAATAATCTCCTAACATGTTACATATAAGGCTCGCATAGGGGACTGAGGGGAACCAATATAGAACTGAGCCTTTAGCACCCTTTGTGTTTTTACATTTAGAGCCTCCATAGAAACTGTGGACAAGTTGACCCCTGCACCCCTTTCACACACACATCTATGCCCCTTGTGTTTTCGTGGGAAGTCCCAGTCAACACAATACCCAATCACTTGAATTCCCAAAGATTAGTGTGCTGATTCAAGCAGGCACCTTAAACAGCATTTTTATTTCAATCACTGAAAGAATAATCCGATTCCATAAGCATTTTGAACATGTGCGATTTCATTTGTTGGGCTTCTTGTTATATAAAGGAAAGAGGAAGAAATTTTGACTCTCTTGTGCGTTTCACGTCTTTCAAGCTTTTAAGGCTTACCTGAGCTGTGGACAAACTATCAATAAAATTAATTTGGTTCCTTAAACAATGGTGGCTTTTGAAACACCCAGCAACACAGTGTTTGACTTGGATTAATGAGTCACTCAGTACGAGTCCTTCTAAAGATCCTCCGCATCAATCTGAGTAAAGGATTGCCTTTGAGTGCTATGGAAGCCCTCTCCCACAGGCTCTCCTTTTTCCACAGACCCAGACCCTTCTTCTCAGCTTTCACCTCTGCCCTGTGTAGCCGTTTGTGCAGGCGCCAGTAGAGAGGCGAGCCTAGGGGGACCCCTGTGATGGTTGTCCTGCGAGCCAGGCCAAGCCGGAGGAGCTCTTCGTTCATGCAGTAACTCCATATTGACCCCTGCTGGAGAGATGCAGACAGTGAGAAAATTACAAAATAGAAGCTATCAAAGAAGAAAAGCTATTATTTTTGTTAGTTTACCCTCAATAAGATTGAAATTCAGTCCAGCTAACTAAGAGTTAAATAAATCATGTTCATCTTTACCAGCTAGATATTGAGAAATAAGTTCCACATTTCAAGATTAGATAATACTCATCCCATTATCATATTTTGCCTGAAATAATGTGAAAAAATATATATTTGTACAGTTTGGCCCCAAATTGTTCCATCTGTGGGCAGATTTAGGTTTAAAGTAATCTTTAAAGTTGATCAACAAGCTTCTGAATGGAGGTAATATTAGCATCTTAAAAAGGCTTTTATCAAGTTCTGACTTGGAATTAACAGAGCATCAGTGGAGGAAGATTGGAATGACGGCGAGGAGGCCTTGTAACCTCCAAGTAACTATCTTGTTAATAAGGCACATAAACAAAGCTACATTTTCAAAACACTAGTCATGTATAAAACAGGTAAGCAATTACAGGAAGAGTATAATTGGTATAATGCCAATGATTTACACTGTGTTCAGCTCCACTGTGCTGCAAATGTTTTCACCATTCTAATCTACACTGTATCCAGTGTGAAATCCAGAGGCGCACAAAGGGGTGTTTGCAGATCTCAGAGTAAAAAATGGTGATAAACGCTGAAATCAGATGAACACAACAGACTGTATGG
>NW_015150457.1:500824-557342 GCF_000732505.1 Cyprinodon variegatus | reverse complement strand
TAATATTAGTGAGCAATGTAACATAATGCAACAAAGTAAATAAATTTGACAAGCAAAAAAAAAAAATTATCTACTTAATAACTTCATAACAGCAAACACTACAGGGATATAAGATTTACTTCAAATGTTGAGTGAATGTCTATGAAAAACATGTGCACTTTACATAATTTGTTTAAATAAATCTCCTTTACGACTTGGATGTAATTAAGAAAATGTCTTCTGGTCTATTGGAAAGTAAAATTCACTCGATACTGGCAAGTGAGAGTTACTTTATATTGCAGCATTAAATTTTACTTAAATCATTTGCTTGTAAATATTTACAATATATTCCTTAAGTAAATCTTATGAGTTGCTGTTTTTTCAGTGTACAAAGTAATCATACCTACCATCTAGGTGTTGTTTGCTTTAACAATTTAGAGCTCAGACTTAAACAAGGAGTTCATCAAGCTCACAGAAAATTGAAAGTGACCTGTTTCAATTTCCGACAGATGCTCTGTTATTTTAAAACTGGTCCGTCTGCATGCAGTTGTCACAGTTATTTCTTGCATTCCTCATGGTTGTCTGAGTGCCACTGCCTAGCCTTTAGAGGTCTTCACCCCCTTGTAAGTATATCTCCTCCAACACATTAACCCATTCACCACAAACATGATCAGGTTAAAAGCTTTTACAAGCTGCATAATATTTCCAACCATATAAAAGTGAAATCATATGAAGTTAGACTACGTGTGAAGCCTTTGTAAGTGTACCTTGTGTTGCCTTATAATTCAACTCAAAGGCAAAACTAGTACAGATCCCCACAGGTCATTCATCACTGCTGCCATCAGACTTTACAATGCCACTGCACTATAACCTGGTGTAATAACACTACAATAACTTATACTGTTTATCTATTAAACAAAGCAGAAACTGTACTTTACCTGCCACCACTTTACTGTACATAAGATACTCTATACATAAGTCACATTACATCTCTCCTTTATTTTTATTTTTCACCATCCACTGTATGTATCTGGTTGCATTGTATATACTGTGTGCCTCTTTTCGTCATTTATGCACCTTCTGTGATATCACAAGTGAATTTCTCCATTATCAGATTACTAAAGTTCTGTTGTATTCTATTCTTTTCTAACTCTCTCTGTATCTAAACTAATCAGATGGATACCACCCAAGTTTAACAGGCTTAAAGTTGCGTGTTGATATACATTTTCTTTAATGTTTTTTTTAGGTCATGGTGCCAATACAGATGGGATTAGTAATTTTGTAGAAATCCACTTTTTATTTTGTATTTTTTATTCCCTCTGATAAAATGTAATCAGTCAAGTTAAGGTCACGTTGTTTTATTGCTGAAAAAAACAACCGTGTTTTTAAGATTTTACACCTCTCTAAATATGGAGGGCTGTATTTGATTTTGAAAAATAACCCAACTATCACATTTTTCTTTTGTTTTCCATCTACTCGAATGATGCAATGTCTCACCCTGCTCTGGGACACCAAACAGTGCAGAGTGCTGTCCTGTCGGCTGATAAGCTTTAGCCAAACAGTTTGAGGAGGAACCAGGTTCTTCTGCAGCCAGATCTTTCCTTCCGGTGTTAGCTCGACTCCAGCCAGATGCACCCACAGCCGAGATGTCGACACATCTAAACAGGGAACAGAAAAAGATTACCTAAGACCCATATGACAGTGAATAACTCATTAAAGCTAAGCTGTTAATTTTTTTTTTTTTTATCCTTAAATGCACGATCTGATTCATTCATATACACTTTAGTTTCACATTGAGAATAGAGCTGAAAACTGTGGAAACTAAATAAACTTATAAACTATAGAGTTCAGGAGCCTAATAAAATCCTGCTGTATACAGAAAGTTTTTTTTTATTTTCTGGCAAATGTATCAGTACTGTAGAATGTTTGAGGAGGGCAGATAAGGAAATGTAGTACGTGTGGTTTTCTTCCACTTGTTTGATGTCCAGTTAGGATACACTTTTAGTTTAGTAAAAACAAAAATTCCTCCTAGGAACCCTCTAACCCTATACCATGTGGGAGAAAGCCTGTGTCTAAAAAAAGGTTTTCTCATTACATGAGATGGAAGCTGAAGTTTTTCCCCATCATAAAAAAAATGTGTGTGGCAGAACAAACCCCAAACATACCCCAATCATCCCCACTCTAAAACATGGTGGTGGCAGCGTGGGAATGGAGGAATGGAATAAGCTAAAAACAAGAAGAAAGCCTTGTTAACGGCAACCAAATATTGGCAGTGGGGTGGGGCCTCATCTTCCAACACATCTAGGCTCTACAGATTATTACTTTAGGAAAATGAGGACAGATGAAAGACAAAGAAAAAACAAAACACTTTGCACTCTGCACATTGAACTTGTGATTGTAATGTGAAAGAATGTGAAGTTCAGATGCATATTGTACCAAAGGCAGGTATCTTCTGCAAAATAAATTCTAGATGAGACAGTTAATGATAATAAAACTATGTTGTCCAATAGGTCATCAATGTTAATCTAATGAACTTCCAATACGAGTCCGAATCTGACAGCAAAGTCTAAAAATGACACAATGATATTTCAACTAACAAGATAAAAGACGCACAAACAGATGTTCGGATAATTATCATTGAAGATGTGTAAGTTTATTACAACTTCGTATTGGCTGCCTGTTACGTGTCAGAACTTAAGTTTTAATCTAATTAAGACAGTTTCTCTGTCTGGATATACAGTTACAATCTTCATTCTGTACGTGGCAAAGATTTGGAAATGGAATGAGAGCGGTACAGCTAAGAGCGAAGTGTAATATTTTGATAAGGCTGGAGCCATGGATGTCTATTCATCTGCTAACATGTATGATGTAAAATAAGATGATGTGGCAGACTGGAGATGTATAAAATGCCTTTTTAACTGTTAATGTTGCCACTTCCTGAGAGGTGAGCCCGGAGGTGAGCAGCTGCCTTCTGTACATGCTAAGCAATTTCTCTGATCTGAGTAAGATTACAATTTCTATCAGATTCTGTTATTTAATACATATAAGTTATGAAGTGTTATTTAAAGAGTTTGTCCCGAATGATCTCTTTTCAGGAAAAAGAACCAGAGAGATAAAGCATCAAGGTGCATACACAGAGTCTATTTAACAAATTGTGTTTCCGCCCGGTTAAGAAAAGAAACTTGATGGGTTTGAGGTTTTATTTTGAAGCCCTGATAAGGGTTGTTTGATTTGTTTAATCAAAAATGCTATTTTATTCCAGCTTCCCTCTACCCTAACCACAAGCATATATATGTTTGACTTGACTGTTATTTGTTCCAGAGTCAATGTCACAGGACTGGTGAATGAAAATATGTTTACTTTAAGCTTAAATGTATGCATCTGTGCACAAGCTGCAAATCTTTTTTCTTATGTATAGCAGAAAACCTAATTGGAGTATATTACCGCCACCTAAAGGACCAGAGTGAAAAGGTTTGTGACAGCTATCATTAAATGGAACAAGGCCAAAAATTAAGTACTCTGCGACTATATTGCAAATCCAGTTACTTGTCCAGCCCTAGTCCTGATTTACCAATCATTCTATTTTAGAATAATTTGAAAACACTTTTAGTTTTTAAAACACAAAAGTGTAATCCATCTAATTTATCTGAGATATTATATCGTAGTAGCTCTCCTAGGCCTGTGCTCTTCAGGTTTTAATAGTGCAAAAAGAAAGTAATAAAGTATTAACTAATCTTTTTCGTATTTAGATCTTATTACCTGCAATTTATCTAACTTATTTTTATCTAGTTACTAATCAATGTGTTATCCTTTATTAACTGTCAATAGTTCTAACTCCTATTTTTTATTATTTTTAGAAATATTTACAAAACAAAAGTATTCTTTTTTTATAAGACTCCCTTTTTCTTAATTTTAGAGCAAAATTATGTCTAAAATGTTTGTTTCCTTTCTGGTAAAGGTTAGAATAATCCTGTGCATAACTGTAAGTTCAATATATTTTTGTGAACATTAATAAGTTATAACATACCTTTTTAACTGGTTTATCTGTTTGTTTTTGGAGTAAGGACATCTGTCCCTAGTTGTCAAGGCATACCTGAGCAAATTTATGAAATATGTAGAAAATCTGATTACCCCAACATTACCCTGCTGCTTTGACAGTAATGGAGAGATGACTGGCAGATAAATTGGGATGTGCTCGACTTCAATTCCTCTTTCAGTGACGGAATGAACTTTCCCTCGAAGGCTGACGTTCCTCTCAATGAAACGGGAAGGGATCTCAGATGCAGCTTGAAATTTTGTGATCTGAAGAGATGGAACAAGAGTGAGCAACAATATTTTAAGGAATACCTGGATTACTTTAAACAGGGTGTTGCAAAAATTAACTTTTTTACATTTTTGTCTGGATTTGTGACGGCTTAACGATAAGAGTTAGATCTAGACTTTGATTGGGCTATTCAAAGAAATAATATCATTTAATATGAGCCATTTCTTTGTTTGTCTAGCTGCGACTTTAGGGTCACTGTCCTGTTGGAAGGTTAACCTAAACCTGAATGAAGTAAATCCTCAGTATAGTTTGATGCTGCCCCATGTAGGTACATTCAAAGCCTGGTGACATTCTAAATTTTCCTCCACATTTTTTTAGATCTAACCCCGAAGTTCAATCTTAAACCTTGTGCCTCCTTCTTTCCGAGGCAAAGCCAGAAATCTTTTCATAAGGGTGGCCAGATAGGTACCAATGTGCACTGAGGGGTGGCTGAAAGCGGATAGCCGGCAGAAATTCAGGGTCACTCTACACTTTCCATTAAGAAAATTAATGGGCAAAACATCTGTATTTTCTTAAGCCTTTACTAATGAATATATATATAAATGTGTAAATTCTATATTTACACATCCATGCTGTCTAAATTAAAGGTATACTGGACAATCTTCCAGCATTGAGTTCGGGCGGAAACATACTGTAATTTATTACCTACATTTCTGGAAAAAAAAAACGTTCCAATATAATTTTAGCAATATTTGTTATTATCTATTTATCATGTAATTATCTATCTGTAATGACATGGAAGACTCCTAGATGACTTGCAGAGACATAACTTTCTCTTTCCCATAAAACAAAAACTAGCTTTTAAAAGAGCATGAATTTTGTATTTATAATTTTGTATTTTACTTTACTGATGGGAGTAATTAATTACCATATTTTTTGTCAGTTTACTGTTAATACAGGAAGAATTAAAATGCTGAATTAGAAAATTTCACTACTTTTAAAAAGGAACTGCTGGTGAAGTATGTCAAAATGGGAAACCCTAGTAGGGATGGCCAGAGATTGGCTAAGGGTGGCCATGTCCACCCTTGGCCCTCCATCTCGCTCCGCCACTGCCTAGCATAGATAATTTAGTTGAAAGCCATTTCATTGAGTTTGTAGTTTTGCAATACTCAGGGGCGGAGCGAGATGGGGGGCCAGGGGTGGCCATGGCCACCCTTAGCCAATCATTGGCCACCCCTGTGGCCACCCGTACCCTTTATTTCCCTCTAATACAGATGGTGGCAGCAGTAATACTCTCAAGTGGAATATTCAAAACATTTTAATTTTACATATATTACAATTACTTGACAACAAAAACACTTATTATTAATTATTTACATCTATATACTATCATTAAAGATGATAGGTACAGAATTGATGCTCTTTTCAGAACTAGATTTTGTCTTTTATGAGTTGAAGAGAAAATAATTTGTCTCTGCAAGTCATCTAGGAATCTTCAGTGAAATCATTGATAAATAACTATTTTAATACAAACTTATTAAATAATCAATATATAGATGTTAGTACTTGTAAATATCAATTTTATGCAGAATGATTACTGATAAAAGAAGGTAAGTAATGACAATGAAAAAGATGTTCACTCAAAACCTGAAAGAATTTTATCCACTATACCTTTTATCTAGAAAGCACGGATGTTTGAATATACTTGTCTATTTGTTAGCAAAGGCTGTAGGAAAGTATAGTTTTTCTTTATTTAGATTTATTTATTATTGATTTTCCTGTTGGAAGAGTGTAGACTGACCCTGAGGTTCTGGTTCCTATCTACTTTTGGCCAACCCTCAGTGTACATTAGCTAATGCCCGGCCACCCTTAAAAAAAATTTCTTGCTACGCCTCTGGCGATACTCTATTTTTGAGTATGCCACAACTTGGATCAATTTTATTTGCAAACAGCATTTTGAGACCATATAATCTTAACACTAATGGACAACTTTGTGCTGCACAATTAGAATTAATTGACCTGTCTGTCATGGTTTTTGTTCTGTTGTTTTCTTTTGCGTATTCAGTTTTACTTTGCTCCATATTTTCAAGTTTTATTGGTTTAATTCCTATTTTGNGCCACAACTTGGATCAATTTTATTTGCAAACAGCATTTTGAGACCATATAATCTTAACACTAATGGACAATTTTGTGCTGCACAATTAGAATTAATTGACCTGTCTGTCATGGTTTTTGTTCTGTTGTTTTCTTTTGCGTATTCAGTTTTACTTTGCTCCATATTTTCAAGTTTTATTGGTTTAATTCCTATTTTGTTGTGTTTTCTGGATATATTTGAGTTCTTAGGTTTTTATTTGTTGCACTCTTGTGTTGGTCTTCTTTGTCCTATAGCTCCTTTCTAGACTCCTCTCTTCACACCTGCCCCCAATCTGCTCGTTAGTCTTCTTTGTTCAGGCTCCATAAATACTCTCCTTCTGCAGTTCCTCAGTGCTGGTTCCTCGTATTACCCTGGCTCCTCATGATTGTTTTCCCCTGATGTCTCCATGGTTCTGGTTTGTTTTACATTTTTCATGTTGGACTTTTGGATTCCTGCCTGAATTTTTTATAAACATTCAATTAAACTTTCGAGAAACTCACCTCTGCCTCCCTGCCTAAGCTTAACCAAACCCTGACACTTTCTAATGTGTCAAAATTATACAACCAGTGTGAATACTTTTGGAGGGCATCTGCAACGTGTCATACCTTTTTTTTTTTTTTTCGCCACAATTGAAGTGATGTTTGGGTTTCTTGACCTTAACTTGTGATTCAGACCACATTGAACAGCAGTTTGAGCCTAAACCTTACCACTCTGATGCTTTTTGCCAGGACAATCACACCAGTAACAGCCAGTCCAGTGCTGATGTTCTGTGTGAGACAGAAGAGATCCGTGAGGAGTGTTTAGAGGTGACAGGTGGGGAGAAATATCACACCTAGTAGAGCCTGTTATTTGACAATGACAGTAGTCGTGACAGCTGCTGGTGATGGGGTGTGAACACTGACACCACAATGCACAGGGGGAGTGTTTGACGTTTTTATTTATTTACGGGAAACCTTCAAAGTTGCATTACTTCCCTTTTAAATGTAAATTGTGTCATAAAATCGCCAACCCACTTCTCTATACCACTGCGTCCAAACAAAGCGAAACGAAGCGTCCTACCCGCACAAGAGTCAGGTGATCGTCTGCTAACTGGGAGATAAATGACACGACGTTACGAGACTTCTGGTTTTCTGGGTCTCTTTGTTGGATGTCCCTCCCTCTCTCCTCGGTTTCTGTTTCCCAGGACTCCGGCATGTTGTTGACATTTTCTGGATGAGCCGCAGGCCCCGCCTTCATGGGAGGTTCATGCAGACAGAGGGCTGGCTTGGAGGCTCCCCCTTGTGGTGTAATGGGGAAAGACAGGCGCGCGCTTGAACTTATCAAGTTTATATTAGAAAAAAAAATACAAAAAAATCAGAATTTAGTAACTTCAGTTATCTTTGTGTGTTGAATTGTATTTTCTAATGTTTTTTTGACATGATGGAAAGATGTATTTCTATTAAGGGTTTTGATTTGTAGAATAAACTTATAAGTGAGTTAAAGCAAGCTGAAAATTAGTTATTTCGATGAGTCGATATGACAGAGGATAAGCTGATGTAGTTTGTCTATTTTTTTTGTTGCTGTTCCTCGTTTTCTGTGTATTGATGAACATAGTCTTTTTTATATATATATATATATATATATATATATATATATATATATATATATATATATATATATATATATATATACATAATTATCTGAGTTGAATAATTTATTGAAAATGGAGGCAAATATCTTTTTTTTTACTTCTTTCTGCTCCTTTTCTTTCATTTGATGTTGCCTGCACAGTTTTTCTTTATGTTGTTTTCTTTTAATGAATGACCGAATTAATAAAATAAATAACATGTCTACCAAATGCAAAGACTAAGCAACCTCCTAAGCAAGAGACAGATCATGACACAGTAGAGGGTGGCTCTGAGCAGTATACACATGTATAATTATAGGCTATCATATTGTTAATACACTTAATACAAGTTTAAATATTAATACAAATATTTAAGCTGCGATAGCCTTACTGGATAAATATGCAGCGTTGTGTTTTTCTTTCTGTGTGTGTCTGAGACCTGTGTTGTCAATATGGCTCTTAGAATATATGTCCCAGAGTTAGATGATAGCCCAACAATTTGCTTTGACAAGCAGACCATTAGGACTGTTGCCATAACGTTTCGCTTTGTTCTTGTATATGAAACTTAATTGAAAATTATTTTGGGACTAAAATTGTATATAACAAACACAGAGACTGAAAAGGAGGTGAGAAAGAAAGAGGGAATGCGAACTAAGATGAGAGAGGAAGAGATAGAGACAGGAATTGGATCATGAAAAGAGAAAATAAAACAAAACAGCAAAAATAGAGACAGAGAGAATATATGGTAACTCCTCATGAGAGGAATGCCAAATAGAGAACATAATGGCAAAAAGAAGACAACAGACAACCAATGTAAACATGGAAGAAAAGGTTCAAGAGCAGCAGATATCCCTTATATCCATGTGTGTGGAAGGCAAAACCTAAGATGATTACATTATTATTATTATTCAGCGTGGTTTATAGCTGTAGCTACAGCTTATTATTTAGCATTAGTGTGTATCCATGAATACCTGGAACCAAATTCCAGTGGTATGTATGGATGGGCATGCTCGTGTATAAAGGATTTAAAAAGCCTCTTCAGAAGCTTTGTGTTCTTGCATTCATGCCCCCCATCACTTATAACAAGTTTGACTCAACCATAAATACATGCTACTTACATTCCTCCACTGTATACTTCAGCTATATTTGCAGAGATCTTACTTGGGAGTCCAGATTTCCCCATAGCACATGGGTATCACTCAGGAGGGAAAAAAAAGTATTTCATTACAGAATGTCAAGCTAATGAATAGAAAATCTCTTTATTGTCCCACAATGTGGAAATTGAGGTGTTACCACAGCAGCAAAAGAATATAGCAAAAGTGGTCACACAAATGTAGACCTTAAAAAAGTATGTAAAATAAAAGAATAAGTGACATAGATAAGAAAATAAACATAAAATTATTGTACTGTACAGTGTTTTTGCAATTTAAATACTGTGCATCTAGAGAATAAATAATAAACGGTTGTGGGCATTTTTAAAGTAATGGATATGTGGAAAAAGTAGCAGCAACACCATATATGTGCAAAATGACAGCACTTTATTTAACTGACTAAGACATAAAATGTGCAAAAATCAGCATGAATGTAGCAACTTATTAAGGTTGTTGGGAGCAGTAATGGTTATAAAGTCTTATAGCTGCTGGGAGGAAGGATCTGTGATAACGCTCCGTGCATTTAGGGTGCAGCAGTCTGTCACTGAAGGAGCTCTTCAGTTCAGCATTAAATTATCTATACCCCTCCAAATGTATTTATACCGTTGTGTTGTTTATGATCTGATACACATTAATCAATGGTCAATTAAATAATGAATCAAAAGTATTAATCAAAAGTTTTTTTTTATTAAATATTTATGTAAAATTTGCATGTCAATCATATTTCTATCTCTCTGTGTTGAAAAGCTTTGCAGCCTTGCAGAAATCAAACTCTTCACAACTGCGGCCCAGTGTTCTGCATCTTTTTTTCTGATATTTTAATGATTTCATGGTGGCTAGCTCCAAGTCTTTGAGGTGGCAAAGCATCCTTGCTGCCACCTAATCTTTAGCTCCTTCGATACATTCTCTGTCAGATTCAAGCCAGGCCTCTGAACTGGCTGTTCCAAAACTTTAATTTAACTTATTTCTATAGAACCATGTGGGAAAAATTTAAGTTTACTTCAAACCAAAATCTGTTACAAAAAGTGTTGGCTTACTTTAATATACCAAGGCACGATGAAGGCAGTGACAATTTGCAGAAGCAAATATGGGACAAAAATGAAGGCTAAAACAATCAGATTAAACATGAATAATCAATTATGGAAATAATCGTCAACTAATTTATTAATCGATTAATCTTTAACTGCAGTATAGAGACTCTAAAACACAACTTTGGTTGACAGAGTAACCCACTTAGAGCAGTAATTATATCAAAGTTGTCAAAATGATCTAAAGATCATTTGAATTTAAGATAAAAAAAAAATGTTTTCAACTGTCAATATGCTCCATCCAGATGTCCGCAAGTGAAAAAGTTCGTGCTTCCCCTGATTTAATTTTGTAAAAAATCTTTAAGGAACCTTTTGCTATCCGATAATAAATCGATTAATCATAAAAATAATCAACAGATTAATCGATTTGTAAAATAATTTTTAGTTGCAGCCGTAGACAAAATACACTATTAGCTGATTAACATAGATTTAAACTGTTCAGAGAGGCTGCCAAGTGGTCAACAACATCTAGGAAGCAGTTCTAGAAATTTCTAACAAACCAAAGACCCCGGAAACTGAAATTATCAAGGTTTACAGAACCGCTATCCGACCTTTGAAAAGCCCTTGGCTTTGGAGGGGGGCTGGTAAAGGAGCTAAATACCTCTATAAGTGTTGTCAAAAAAAATCATGTGTCTGGACCAAGGAGTAGGGTGGTATGAGAACTATTCAAAGATGAGGGATAATGTATTACTGTCTCAAGAAATCAAGCCTAATATTTTAGTAACAATGGCATAATGCATGGATTAAGACATCAGCATATCACAAAAAGTAACCCCATACATGGCATGAACAGTGTTTGTGGCAGTATTATGATGTGCTATTGCTTTTCTCAGATTGAAACTAGTTTTTTTGTCCAGGTGAATTAAGTCATGAGAAGCTTTCTTCCAGTTTAGCCCCAGGGGCCCTTAGGTGTCTGCTAGGAGGTGAAGCCAAAATATAAATCAAATCAATACAATACAGACTTCATGGGAGAACAATAAAAATGGAATGGCCAATCAAGGTTTAGAACTTCATCTAACAAAAATGTTTGGAATCACCTGAGAAGCACCTCAAATAAAACGTTACCCCATTCAATAAAAATGGTAAAGTAATAAAAAGCAGCCACATATTGTCCTAGTATTGTTTAGTTTAATACGGGAAAAGAGCATGTTGAAGACTACTAATACAGGAGTCAGCAACACAAATGCACTGCTTTGGACGTTGTCTCATTAAGTAAAGTTTTTTCTCCAGCTGCAAACCCCATAAAAACTATAAAAACTACAATTGTAAGATAATAGATCACTTCTCTGTAATTAAAACAAAACAGAAAAAAAAATTCAAAGCATTATGGTTTTGTTAGTTTATCAAATTTAAACTTAGTTTATTAACTTTAAACTTAATCTTTAAATTAAACTTGCTCTTAATCAGTGTAACAGTTATTTGAAAGGTTTTTTATATGGCTCATTTAAAGGTTGATTTGATCTTAAATGGTCCAATGAATAAGTTTGAGGCTGCTTAGTGGACCCCTTTATGCAGGGACCCCCAAGAGCACTAATTAAAAAAACAGTCAGAAATCTATGAGCCAGAATTTACTATTTTGTAACAAGAAGATGGATTTCTGTGGCAATATTATAAGATACATAACTTCAATTATCTTCAAAATCATCAAAGCAAACTGCAACCACTCATATGGCAAATAAGTAAAGTTAACAGCCTTTCTCTGCTTATCTAATGAGTTAGGTAAACATTTATCTGATCACATATTAGAAACCATTTAGCCTACTTAACATTAACTGCTGTATTTTGAAAACAAATCTTCCCTAAAAAATTTTATTAGATTTTTACTGAAAATGCTGAGTTTTGATAGCCACTATTCTCATCTGTTGTATGCTTCTATCAGATATCGGTACGGTCTTTATGTTTTTATCAGCCTTAATATAAAGGATTTCATCTTTTTAGAAATGTCATAGGACGTGAATAAGTTTCTGCACCTGCTGTGTTCTGTGAAATTCAATGTAGCTTATGTATTTACAACATGAAAAAAAGATAAGAGAGAAAGAAAGAAAGAAAGAAAGAAACAAAGAAAGAAAGAAAGAAACAAACAAACAAAGAAAGAACTTTGCAATCTTATTTATATGCTTTTCCTCAATGATACTGACAATTAGCATAAGTTATTTTTAGAGGTGTCAAGTAACAAAGTACAAATACTTTACCTTACTTAAGTAGAAATGTTGGCTATCTATACTTCACTGGAGTCACTATTTTTAGACAACTTTTTACCTTTACTCTTTACAAACTTTTAGCAACTATCTCTACTTTCTACTTCTTACATTTAAAAAATAGACGCATAAGTCTATTCATCTATTCTTTTAAGCTCATGTCCGTTATGGCCTGTAAGTATTAAAAAAAAAAAGAAAACCATTAAAATACCTTGTTTTGTCCAGACCAAATTAAATAGTTTTTCAAGATGATGGAAAGTTAAATCTGACAGTGTTAACAGTTATAAAACTAATAAAATAAATTATAAGAAAGTTATCATCTAGAATTGTAGAAAATTTTTCCTTTTATAGGGTAGAGCATTATTTTTACTCTAAGTAAGTTTAAAAATTATAGTTTTACACTTTTACTTGAGTAAAATGTTTTAGTTGATACCCTAACTTCTACAAAAGTGTTTTGAAACAGTAAGATTTATACTTCTACTTAATAAACATTAATACTTTTGACACCTCTGCTTATTCTAGTTCTTTTGTTTCGTCTAAGCATATGCATGCACCATATATGTTATGTATGTTTTGGTAATTATAGTAATAAATATTTCAAAATCTTTACAAAAGAAAATAAAAACAGGGTATAAGTCTGGAAATTTAGACCTGTGCAGGAAAAGTTCATTATAATTATTGAAATCATCCCATCAAATATCAGAAAAATGACATTGATATCTCGTTTTGTCTATATATTTGAAAACTTGCTGCAGTGTAAAGAATCAAGATCTTAACAGCAAAAAAGAGCAAAAGATCACTTTTAAATTTCTAAATGAAATCTTAGTGATTTTTTTCCTCCTAATTGACGTGATAGACAGAGAAATCTGCTCCAAATTGTTCATGCTCTCACTATGTCAAACTGGACTAATGACACATTTTTTTCCAGATAACAAGAAGTGCATAAAACAGTTATGACAGACGCTTATGGAGCTCTCATCTTGTAAACTGTGAAGTCATGGAGCTTCTTGAAGCCGGATGACGCCCCCCATCAACACGTTTCGACCAATGGGAGCCGAGAGGCAGAGTTGTCCTCCTGTCCGCCATTAAAAGAATGCAATCCATGTAGTGAAATAATGGAAATCTGTAGGAGCCATGGATTCAGGCAGAGGAGAGCAGCCGACAAGTAGATACGGGGATTCTGGTGTTTAATCTGTATTCGGTTCTGTTTGATTATGACGGAGCGACGTGTTTTTTTAGTGTACTGGAGGATTGAGTAGCTCATTGTTTTATTGAGGCTCTGGTATGTTAGCTCGGGTGCTAGCAGAGGCTAGCCGAGATCAGGGGGAGGGGAGAGTTCCTTTGCTTTGAAATTGTTTCTAGCTGACATTAGCATTAGCATACCAGGGACCAAGCTTTTGTGATGAAGTTTCTCTAGCTCATTTTTTTTTTGTTTCGCATTTTAACTTTTCTCTCGTTGGTGTAATTGATAATATTATGGATATGTTAACTGTTTGATATTTCGGTAATGTAGCCGTGTGCTTGCGCCTAACCTGTTCAGACAATACATTTCAAATAGGATTGATGAATCAAATTGCTAGAAGCCTACAGTTGTCGCTCCCTGGCTGCCTGTCTAACGTTAGCTTAGCCGCCAGGCTAGCGGCTGGCTAGCGCCGGTTAGAAGTTGCTTAGACGTCGCTTCCTAGCTGAGTTACAACCTATCGGCCCCCCCTGCGCCCGAAAGGCGATTGAAACAATGGACTTTAACGTTTTTGTCACGGTGTGAAAGGATGAGTTCGTGCTTTGTACCAAACGGGGCCAGTTTGGAGGACTGCCACTCCAACATCTTCTGCCTGGTAAGTCTCCGCTGCTAGCGCTATGTTGCTCAGAGGCCAGAAAGCCATTTTGGCTAATAAGGCAACAAGCTTTGTAACGTCAATTGCAGATTGGCGTAAAGGAATTACTCGGCCTGAAACTTGCAGATCGTGATCTGAAAAACTTTTAAAACAGGGGAATTCCATATTGCATTACACATTTCAAGAAAATGATTGTTTATACGGGCTGGGTGATCTTGTGTTTACAATGTAGTTGTTAGAGGAATTATGAGAGCTAGCTACTGTAACAGGTCGGGTCAACAGGCGAATTAACTTGAACAACAAATATTTTCTATAGATCTGCACTCAGATCGCTCTAATTGAAAGTTTAAAATTCAAGTAATAATCGAAAACCTTTCTTATTTAGAAGTGTGAAAGTGCAAAGTTATGTTTTAAAGTAGGTTTTTGTAAGTTAGGCCTGCAAATGTCAACAATTCTGTTACCATTGTTTTTCTTTGTTGTATAAAATTTAAAAAAATAGTTTTTAGCTCATTGATGTGTTTTTCTAGATGAAATGCACTCATGCATAGCTATGGAGTCAACAACTGACAGTTGTCCCCTTCACTCTGTTAACAATTTCCTTCTTGTTTGCACTCTTCTTTAGGCTGACTTGACAGGAATAAAGTGGCGGCGTTTTGTGTGGCAAGGACCCACTTCGTCGCCCATCCTTTTCCCAGTGACCGAGGAGGACCCCATCCTGTGCAGTTTCAGCCGATGCCTGGCAGCAGATGTGCTGAGTGTGTGGAGAAGGCACCACACCCCGGGTCGCAGGGAGCTCTGGATCTTCTGGTGGGGGGATGACCCCAGTTTCGCGGAGCTTATCCACAATGAGCTCTCAAGTAAGTGAATGGAGTCATTTGCATGTTTTTTGCAGGATTTGTAACCTTAACATTATCCCAGTTGCTCAAACTAAATCACATGGTATTTTGCATGGATCTATAGGAAATTCCCACAGTGAAATAACTACAAAACACAATTGCATTTTCATGTCAAACTTAGTAGTTTACTTAGTAGTTTTACATGCTGAGATGAACTGCCCCATCAGTCAATCTGCTGAGGTATTTAGCCTGCAGTCGCCGGTAGGATTGTCAACTGTTTATCTTAGGATGGCACACCATTGCTCTCTGTGTGTTATATGTTCAGAAACATTTCCAGACAGCAGAATCTGTAAGCTAGTGAATAATTTGTTCCGATGCAAGAAAATCTTTTCACTAAGGCTGGCTTGGTTAGATTTTCATTTCCATTGGCTCACCAACTATGGAGCAAACCAGTCAACGCCCCTTGTGACTTTGCTACTCAAATCCTCATAACAGATGTTTGGGTGCTGTTATGGAAACTCTTATTCTTACAATAGAATAAAAGAATACAGAAATCAGTAAGTTTGCTGTCTGTGATGCATTTCAAGCAAAACATTAATCATTACGCCACCTTGGGTAGTTTATTTACTATTATTGCATTTTTAATGTCAGCAGTGCATGGTATAATAAACTCACACCTCTCTGATAGGCTGTCTTTGTAGCCCAGGTAAAATCTTAGTTTTTTATGGCTTTTATCAACAATCCGCTTACTTTTAAGGGATTCCCCCATTTAAGTAGCCTTCTTCAACAATAGTTTTTTTTCCTTAAAAAAGGTGACATTTTTTGCATCACATACAAAAAAAAAAAAAACACAAACTTGATTTAGTCACTATGAAAATTTAAGGGGAAAGCAGGTGTTAATATCTATTACTTGATTAGAATCTAATATTAAGGTTAGTGACTACAAATGACCATTGTTAGGTAAATGTGCTATTTGGGAATTTGTTTTAATTTAGTTATTGAGATGAAGTTGATGTATTTGACTTTTGTGCAAATTCTGTATTATAATTGTGTTTTTTTTGTTTTTTGGGGAAAAAAACGTATATTTGACAATTAGACATTTTGCAAAATGGAATTAGATTATCTATGTTAAAAAAATTCAGGTTTATATCTCATTCTAAATTTTAAGTGTAAAAATACTATTCCCATTGACAGATCATCTTATCTACCTGTAGAGTTAAAGGGCACTTATAATACACTATTACACTTATTTTGAAAAGAAAAAGCAAAGTACTGTATAACAGAAATTAACCTTATGCCTGCTGCTATGCTGCTAATAAAGACTTCCAGACCCATGTTTATCTAATACTGATTTGAAGTATGTCCACTTTTCAAACCACTTCTCTGCTTTTAAGAACTTTATCACAAAAGTCATTCTACAGTTACTGGACTTTACATCTACTATTTGTTTTGAAACGGTAGCACAGACAACAATTAAAGGCAGGTCTGATTGCATATTGCTCGACACAACAGGTGAAGAACTGGGGCAGTCTAGTGGATTAGAAGTCTTGTTTTATTAAAAAATTAAATCTTTTAATGACACAATAGCTGAAAAGGTTGACGTTTAAAGATTTTTGTAGACAAAGCAGCTTGATTTCATTCCTTTTTCCTAGTTTATCTGACGGCTTTTAAGGAATATGCCCATGAATAGGTTGAACTGTAGGGACATTATCTGTTGGAAATTTTCAAGGGTTCCAAACTGTAGCTTTGTAAAGCTCTCCAGTTATGCTTCATACTAAGTTATGGAGTTTAACCTATTAAATCCAGATTAAAAAATAAAGTAATGTATTCTGCAATTAATTCAAAAAAATATTTCCCCCTTCAACATAAATTCATGCAAATAAGCGTGGTTTCTTTTTTTAATTGTATCCTGAACATTAAGAACTATAAGAATTGGTAACAACAGCAACACATTTCCTAAATGTCTATATTTCTTTCGAAAGCTGGTTGGCAATAGCTGAAAACGTTTACATTAAAATGTTGAGTTGTACCACAAAATTATTTTGCATCGGTTTTGATAAAAACCACAAGGGTAAAGTTACAGTGACAGACATATTCTCACTAACATAGTCTAGTATTTTCACACACTAATGCTGACTTCCTTTCTTTCTTTCTTTCTTTCTTTTTTTCTTGTGTGAGATGTTGATGCTTCAGTATTTTACTTCCCTTACTGTCCCAGTGTTATCAAATTGACTGGCACCATTAATGAGGCGTGCATTCCATTACATGCTTTTCCTTTGTAGTGCTGCAACAGGTTTGTTTTGCTTCCTTGCTTTGTTTCTGTAAATAACGTTAAACCTCGACAGTACAGAGATTGGTTCAAGTTGAACTGCGCTCAAACCATTTCTCTATCTCTGAGGTAGCAGCACCACCTCTCCTTGGCATTACTGCATAGCCCTCAGGGACTCTTGTCATTAATCAAAGTTGTTGACTTGAAAAGGCTCGTACTTGCAGGGATCTCCACGGAAACTACGACTTCTCTCATTACTGTCATAACTGCACACATTGCTGTATGTCTTTGAGTGCCAGCAGAGGAAGCTCATTGGTTGTTGTTTTTTTTTATACTTTTTTTTATTTTATATTAAACTCAGTATACCTTATTGTCTGTTGCCTCTTCTGCCCTGATTTGTGTGTGTTCACCTCTGCTTGTGTGTAGTATTTGTACTACTGTACTCTGCTAGCATTTGCTGGAAAGATGATACAATTTATGGGAACTTTGGTCATGTTTTAACACGTCAAGAGTTTAACAATCAAGCCATTATTAATCAACTCTGCCAGGATTTCTTTTTACAATAATGTCTAATTTCATTGATGAAGGGCCTGCTCCTGTTAGTCTTTTAGTTTTTTTTTCATCACTCCTTTTTCTTAAGTGAATTAACTACATTTTTTGTTGACATAAATGTGGGCGGTTGGCCAGAAATTCTATGCGCCTCCAACCAACTGTTTTCCTTCATTTAGATGATTTGTCTAAATGTAAAGATTTAATTCAGGTGGTTCCTCAACTTTAAGAGGTCTAATGCTCGGAAGAAAAAAAACAAAACAATCAATGTTGTTTGATATTTAGCTGACCTTAGCTATTAGCAGCAGAGTTGTGCTCTAGGTCAATTTGCTATGTTGCTAAATTGCGAATATGTCTCTGAAATGGGTAGGAATT
Source organism: Cyprinodon variegatus (assembly GCF_000732505.1). NCBI lineage: Eukaryota > Metazoa > Chordata > Actinopteri > Cyprinodontiformes > Cyprinodontidae > Cyprinodon > Cyprinodon variegatus. The sequence continues at coordinate 539,058 of NW_015150457.1, read as the reverse complement.
ACTGGCAGGTAGTTTCTAATAGTATTTGAAAGGCCACGTTAAAATTAAAATAATAATAATAATGATGAAAAAGTAGTGAAAAGACCAGTACCTCTTAAAGCCCAGCTCCCTGTCGTGGCAGCCTAATGAACACGCCTCCGGTTTCCTGTTGTTGTTTTTTCCCTTTGACTGATTTACCTTACATTCACCTAGAACATTCAGTATTAGGCTTTAAATTTGACAACAGGATTTTATTCTTTCCCTTTTTTTTTTTTTACCTTCTATTTCTCGTTTCAGGCGAGGAGGATGGTGAGTGGGAGAGTGGCCTTTCCTACGAGTGTCGGACCCTCCTGTTCAAAGCCATTCACAACCTGCTGGAGCGCTGCCTCATGAACCGCGGCTTCGTTCGCATCGGCAAGTGGTTTGTTAAGCCATACCAAAAGGAGGAGAGGATCATCAATAAAAGGTAGGCGTATCGACACTCTCAAGCTGATCTGATCGAATCGAGCATTTTAAGAAAATGCTGGTTTAAGTTCAGATCAGTAGAAGTCTGATTTATGAAAAATTAAGTATTTTGTTTTCATTGTAACTTAATGCACATTTAACATTTGTTTAAAAAAGCTCCCACTTGAAGATGTCATTTCAATTCCATTTAAAAGAGAAAGTTCAAACAGGTCAAAGGCTAAATATTTGTTTTTGAGAGAACACTTTTAACATAGTTAAAGCATATCTCAGCAATGGCCCCTTTCATTGCCATTATAAAGACATTTCACACCAAACCAAAATATGCACAGTCACTGGAGGCAAAAATAGTGATGGAATGTGGTTTGTATTTGTGCTTTCATGTCAAAAATTTGTCGGGGGATTAATTAAGAGTTTATCATGCAATGATCGCCTAATGGTGCTTTTTAACATTTTGTTGTGAAATAATACTCTCAAGAATTTTTTTCGTTGTCTTGAGACTGTGAAAAAACTTGTCGTACAAGTGTTGCAGACAGACATCTGTGTGTTTTTGCATAAAGCAGAGAGAAGTCCTTTTTGGCAGATGTTGTCAAAGCTGTGGTTGAAAGTTAGCTCAACCGTTGCTGGCCTTTCACATCCTTTTAATGATTAAAATTGTCTTTTGGGATTTAGCTGGAGATGTTCTGCTGAAACTGGAATGGCTATTATTAGAATGTTGGTTTCTAGCTATGAGACGTTGCTTTATACAAAGGCAAAGGCTGATACAAGATGGCCTTTTTCTCTGCAAATATTCCTAATTTATACAGTTTTCTGAGGCCTTCATACAAAAAAAAAAGACTTGAGGGAAAAATCTTGTGTGTTTTGGTCAAATAAAACATGTCATATTTGCCATATTTTATTTTTTGAGCCATCATCTTTTCTTATTTTAGAGATGTACCTCATCTCGTTTACCCTGCCCAAGATTCATTGTTAGGTCTCTTGAAGGCCAGTTGTGATTTTTACTGATTCTGATTAACTTTGTTTGGTTAGAATTCCATAAGAATATTAGAGTATTAGTCGTTCTGAAATTCTGTTTAGTATGATGACTTGATTAGTTTCAGAAATTGTCACCTGATTTTATTTTAGAATATATTTCAAATTTTACTAATCACTGAATGTCTGAGGAGCTGCATCTTTGCACTTTCCGAGAGCAAGGCAAACCTGATCTGTGTTCTAAGTTTTATTCCAAACAAAAGCATCACAAAATTATATATATATATATATATATATATATATATATTAGTGAGGGAGAGGGATGTATAGATCATATTAAATACAGTTATGCACAGCTGTTTTGTCATTCTGGGACAGCACTAAAATAGATTTAGTGTTTGCTCTCGAAACAAGGGAACCCTAGAGTTTCCTGACAAGCTAATTTGAGCCTCTGCCTTTTGGCTGGGCTCATGTAACTCATGTGTTTCAAGCACAGCTCATTGATGGTGGTGTGGTTAGTGTGGTTAGTGTGGTTAAAGTTAATCAACACAAGTACGAATAAATTGATCAATTCTTCTCGCTGTATATTTTAGAGCAGTAAACACAGGAGCTCCTTTAACTGAGGTGTTTTTTGTGTGTTACCCTGTCGCCTCCCCTCTCTGTCTGGTAAACACGTCTTTGGAAAATGCTGAGTGTGCACTGTGGTTGTACAACAGCAGTATTAATGAGGACTATTTGGGTGCATTTTCTGGATTTTTAGGCTGTTGGAAATAACACATGTAATGTTTAAGGCTTACAAACCTTTCTTTTTATTTTTGGCTTAATTCTGTTAGGAGCTGCACGAAGATTTGGCAAATCCTTTTTGGTCTTGTGTGTATAGTAGGGCTGAAACAATTAATCAAATTAACAGTGATTAATTGATTATTAAAATAATCGTCAACTAATTTATTAATCAATCAATCGTTAACTGGAGTATAGAGACTCTAAAACATGCCTTTAGCTGACAGAGCGAGCAACTTAGAACTTTAACTTTATTTAAGCATTTTACATCTAAGATCAAAAAAACTTTTTCATCTGTCAACATGTTTAATCCAGGACTCTTGAAATGGAAACATTTAGAAAAAAAATCAAAAAAATAATCGACAGATTAATCGATTTTCAAACTATTCATTAGTTGCAGCCCTAGTGTAGAGTTATGTAGGCTATAAAAAGGAATATAGAAATGGTACTATTCTACAAATGATAGAAGTATCCCAGTATTAATGTATTTTTACCCTGGTTTAAGTTATTTCAATAACTGAAGCAGGTACTGCTATCTCCAGGCCTGAGTTACAGACTCAGATTGTGATAGACTATTTTCTTACTTTATTGTTTTCCTTGTGAGAGAGCATAAATGTTCGGTTTTTGTTTGTTTTGTTTTTTTTATAGTGATTGTATTTGCAGAAAATGAAGTCGTAGCAAAATCACATGCATTCATCAAAGCATAAATGCCCCTAATAGGGGTGTACAACAGGTACGAGAACAACTGACTCATTTATTATTAACCAATGGGTTACAGAAACTTTAAACAGAAGCTAGTTGTTTCTATCAGAATGCCAACATCAGACATTTTAAATGCAGGCCGATAACCTCTGACGTTTGTGTTTGTTTTGTTTTTTTGCTGATGTCCGACTGGTTTCCGATATTGTATATATATCATAGATCAGCTGCACATTTGTGTCTGATCTGTGGAGCAAGCCTAGAGAAAAAAAAATCTAATTTTACTCTGGGATTGTAGAAGTTAAACAGATTGCTGTGGTCCAGATAGGTCCAAACGCTGGGTCAGATGCGGGAACTTTCCTCAGATGCTGTCAGTCAGCTGGTGCTCCTGGTCCTGGCGATGACTCTATGGATTAAACTGCTGCAGAACAGCTGGTTCTTTTTTCGCAGAAGGTGTTTGAGGATTTAACTTCCACATCAAACCATCACTAAAGAGAACTGATTATTCTTAATACCGAGATGAAGTATTTTTTTCTTTTTGAAAATAAGGATCCCATTCAAAAAACCTGTTTCCATGCAGACTAATGAGACACCAACTATGACACGGTGTCAACTTAGGATTTATTGCTCACTACAAAATGGACCCGGACTTTCCTGATTTTCTGAAATACCATCACATCGTTCATCCTATCATTCCATACGAGCTTTTATATATAAAAAGCTTTAAACACTCACAAGATGAAAGTGCTGTACTCGAAGAAAAAAACAGCAATCATGTGATACAAGCTTTGACAACACATAAATCTAAGAATGGTTAGAAGATTTTTAGAAGGATGCAAAAATACTAATGTTACTGAACAAGTGGCTCTTTGGCTTTTTCATTGTGTGAAAGAAAAGGGTGGAGGAGCATTTTAACATATTCTTTGATTTTCATAAAAAGGTAGCATTAGGTGAAGTTTGGTAAAATAGACATCTTCTAAATTTATTTTCAATTAAATGTGACTTTTGTGCTTAATGTTGCTATTGTTTGTCCTTGGTTAATCACTCAATAACAACAAGCAGAAATAGGTTATTTAAGTTTTCCAGGCAGAGAACCAAATTATTTAGACGCTTTAATTCACTTTGCTGACAAGTGCAGAGCAGCAACAAGTGGGGGAGGGGCGGTATTGGATTACTTTCTGGTCTGTAGAGCCAGTGACACCACTTAGTTATTTTTGTAACCTTCATTGAGGCCTCATTAGAAAAGTCTTAGAGAGTATGGTATCAGCTTTTATTATTAAAAATTTTGAAACCATAGCTTATAAGACCGTTGATGAACATTTTTCTCATCTAGGGGAAAACCGATCGATTTGAACTTTCAAGGCTAAAAAACTGAACAGTTTTGTATTTTAGGATTAAAATTATGTTGACTAACTGGGTTTAATTATTTGAAACCATAAGTTGATTGATCTTATTGATTGACTAGTTGTTAAATTATAAGCGACCATTTTCTCTAAGAAGCTGAGTTTTCTTTTTTATCAAGATAATCTTTTTATACTATGAAGGGCTAAATACACTTTTTTTTTTTATATATATTACATTAATATATCTTAACTATTTATTGTGCCAGTTGTGTTAAAGACTGTCTAATTTAATAATACTAAAACCATTTTCTTGCCTATTAAATCTCACCCTATAAGCACACCATAGAAGTTGATGCTGCTCCACCGTGCAGGAAGGCTAAATGGCTGCTATTTCTGTGATAGATTAAAGGTGTTTATGGAGTGCTTATATTTACAGATAGAACCACTTAAAGTGCATTAAATGGATGTAATTGATTAATCGACTTGGAAAAAATGTAGTCTACTAAACCATTAAGCAACAATTAAAAACTGTTTGTTTACATCCTTAGTTCCTACAAACTGTGTCTTCTATACTTTAAGACTAGTAACTGACCTGCTTATTTCAAATGAGGAAATCAGTGACACTTAAATGTGAACATTTTGGTCCTCTGGTCAAAGAACTTCTGCTTTATGTATTTGTAACTCCTATTTCTAAGCACTAGTGTTTGTTTTACCTTTCTCTCTGTACAGCGAGCACCTGTCCTGCGCCTTTACCTTCTTTGTTCATGGCGACAGCAATGTCTGCACCAGTGTGGAGATTGCTCAACACCAGCCTCTTCAGAGACTCAGCGAGGAGCATCTCAGCCTGGCACAGCAAAGCTCCAGCCCCTTGCAAGGTGGGATGATAGTTTTTCTGTAATGATTATATTTCGGGGCTTCCAACACAGTATTTTATAATGAGGGGTTTGATTTAAATCCTCAGGTATAGGTAGGCTTATTTCCTTCCTTTAAGAATTGAAATCAGAATTTCTGAAAATTAAATGTATTTTCTTGTAACTATTTTGATTATTTTTTTTTTTCTTTAATTTGCTGTTTGGATGTTAGAGAACGGCAGTTGTACAATTTCCTTTCACAATGGTAGCCCATTGCTCCCCAAGTGGATGGGTTAAATGCAGACAGTTAATTTTTTTGCTCTGTAATTGCGACTGTGTAATAACAATAAAAAGCTGGGAAAAAAGTCCCCAAACATTTGCGAAAGTTCTTAGAAATTCTAATGTACTATCCAGAACTGCAGATTTGTTCATCTTTTGCATAGCTACACTTTCAAATCTATACAATTTGTTGTTTTTGTTTTGTTTGTTTTTTTTCTCCATTTGTGTAGATTTTATTCAGCATTTCTGAAAAAGGTTTCCTTCAAAAAATAATCCAATTAATACTTTAAAAACTATAATTATTACAATAATGGGATTCAAACTTTAATAATGTCCCATATTGACTAAAATTGTCAGTATTTAGATGTTTTGATATATAAATGGAAATTCTAAAGGTCGTCTTTGAGTGTCACCTTGAAAGTGTTGATCTTGAAATAGTCTGCAAAACAATGCTGTAATAATCCCATTTCTATTTGATTCTAATAAATAGCAGAAAAATATAGACGTTGTTTAGACATCAGAAAAGTAGTAAAGTATTTTTTTTTTTTTCTCATTGCTTAAATCTAAACCTATTTGTTTTTAAATTCAATTAAACAACTTTGTATTTGGATTGATTGAAATTAGACCAGTATTCTTTTTGTCTTTCCATTTCAAACATTAAAAAAGCCCCAACTAGGTCAATGTTTTCTCTATCAATATCCAGAAGTTATCCAGAACAAATAGCAAAGGTTTTACATTTTACGTGGAAATTTAGAGGAAAATCTGTTGTTGAGGTGGGTGTCATGTTAAACCTATGGTCAATCTTCTCCACCAGTCATCCTCAGCCCCTACGGCCTGAATGGGACGCTCACCAGTCAAGCTTTCAAGATGTCAGATCACCCAACGCAGAAGCTCATCGAGGAGTGGAGGCAGTTTTATCCCATTTGCCCTAATCCGAAGGAGGTCCCTGAAGACAAGATGGAGGATGCAGACTGGGAGGATGACTCCCTGGCTGCTGTGGAGGTCCTTGTCGGTAAGGTTTTATAATTATTTTATAAGGCGCCGATGGTCGGCAGGAATGCAAGCAGGTAAGATGCAATAAAACTTAATTTAAGTCTGTTGTCTTTATTTTGCCTTTTTTTTTTTGTCATAACTTTAATATTAAAGGGGTCATTGGATGATTCTATAGGGTATTTGGTGCTGGTCCTTAAGGTCTCTGAATAGGGTGTGTAACAATGGTTGGGCTGAAAAATTAGCCGTTCTATTAGCCTGATGCAAGCCTGGTTCTGAGCCCCTGAATGAAACGACAGGTTTTCTTCCTTTTATGGTATGCTCATGAATATTTAGATGAGCTTTGCGCTGATTGGTTGGTTTACAACAAGCAAACCTGCTGAGCAAAGACGCATCATAGCAAAAAGAACTCTGAAACAACAAATTGTTGATATGGTAGGGTGACCAGACATCCTCTTTTTCCCAGACATTTCCTACTTTTCATACCTAAAAAAATGTCTGGGGGGAATTTCAAAATTGTCCGGGATTGTGGCTGGCACCCGCACCGTGCCCCATACAACACACTTCATCATTCTTCACCTTCACTAGACGTGGACATACTTTAGTATATTCTGCTGCAAAATTAGTCTTATATTTTCATTTTTTACTGGAGGATTCAACCTATTTCACAGGATGCAGAGCTTTGAGTGGTAACTAGGTGACTATAAGAGAGTAAACCGAAACTTATTGGCTTATTTTTCTGACTGATCCGAACAGCGTGCTCTCTGAAAACCAGTCTCCTGGAAAGCTAATTGAATAGAGCACAGGTTTCAAAGGCAACTTCCTTCTCACACCCGCTCTCTCTTGTTGTCTGCGCAATCGATGTAGTTCTAATCCGCACATGGTGCACGAAATATTGTACTGCCTGCACGCTCTAACTCGCATAAAACACCACCTCGCATAGTCTAAAATCCGGGATTATTTGTACGACTCGCTGGCATCCGTGAACCACTATATCAATTAGACTCCTGGAACATCTGTGAGACTTGGGATGTCTGTTACCGGCCCCCAGCCCCCCTTTCCAGCTGAGGGCCCATGGCTCTCTGCTGAGGTCCGGTCCCCGAAATGTCAATTTCGGGGTATGACAAAAGTACAGGCCAGAACCAAATAAAGCAACATCCCAGAATTTGGATTCGCACGTTTTATGGTGGAAGTTTAGAATTGTGAGACTTGCAGAGAAAGGTGGTGTCGATGGGGTTTGAACTTCTCTGTACGTCTATTTCACCCACTGAACAATCGTTATTCATCTATGACAGTGTAAACTTGGTTTTGCATTCTATGACCCCTTTAAAACGTATTAATGTCATAGACTTTGATTATTTTGCCCTGAGCAAAGCTGTAATAGAATTGAGAAATGTTGAAGAAGGATGTATTTTCTTTTTAAAGGACCTTATGTTGCTAGTTTTTTTTTTGCAGGTTTTCTTTTTAATAACAGTTGGATGTGCTTTTTTCCAGCTGGAGTTAGGATGGTTTACCCCTCCTGCCTGGTGCTTCTCCCCCTGTCGGACCTGCCATCCGTGGTTCCACAGGGCTCAGCCAACAATCCAGGAATGCAGAGCGGTGCTCACCATGGTCAGGCAGCTCACCGGGACTCCGCCATGTCCTCAGTCACACTGACTCCTCCAACTTCGCCAGAAGAGGCCCACACTGGTACAGCTATGACTTGAACATTTTATTAACGGTTTCTTCTGTACGATCCTCTAGATTAAAAGTGTTGCCTTTGTTTCTTCTCTTTCCTTAGACTACCAGCCTGCCCAAAGATGGCTGAAGTTGTCTTCAGGGTCTGATTGCTATAGCTCTAACAACACTCTTCATGGTGGGAAAATCCCCCGCAGGCTCTCCAGCCAGATGGTGGAAACCGTGTGGCAGGAGTATAACATAAACCGTGCAGGGATCAAGTATGTGTATTGCCATCCCTTTGTGAAAAAGGAGTGAACATTTCCTGACTGATTTATTCCTTCATCCCAACTAAAACTGTGGCTTTGTTCCAATCACCAGGAGGAAGTTTACAACCTTAACAAATGGAGCCTGTGAGGAAGAGTCAGACAGAGCGGGACTCTGGGATTTTGTGGAACCCACTAACAGACCAGCTTGCAGTTGTTCGAGGTAAAATGAAGGGAACACATTTAATAATCGCTATTTTTGTTATTAAAATAGAATAGCATGAAATAAAAATGACAGGAACAGTTTAACAAGGGCTTATCTAGCAACATTCTGTTGTTTGAAGTTGTAAAATTATATTTTATTAGTGTATTAGGATCATCTGTGATGGGGGTCTTCCTAATCTGAGCTCTTTCATAAAGAGGAAAGAGGTGGTTCAATGTAAAAAAAAAGATGCAGAAATATTTTACTATTAGACAGTTGTAGCCAATGTCCAGGCTGTATGTGTGTGAGGTGGTTGAAGCACTGAACCCAACTGCACTCCACTTATTGTGAATTTCTCTCTTGAACGAGTTTCACAGCCCTTTCAAAGCCGCCGTTATCTGCCACTTGTGTTTCTATTTCAACTCTTCCCTTCGGTCCTCGATAAAGAACAGATTCTTCAACAATTTACTTTATAGGTTTATTCTCTGTATGGAGAGAATCAGTGACTTTGCCGTCTTCCAAATGATTTTGTCGGTTATAGTATTTAATTCAGATGTTATTTACATTTGGGTTAGGGGGGATTTTTATTTTCAGAGGCTCAATTTTCGATTTAATTTGTAAGTTTGATCATCTGAATTAATACAAAAATGCTTGCCATGTCGATCACTGTGTGCCTAATCAGTTTATATGAGTTTCACTTTTTGAAACTCCTTTTCAAGTTTGAAATAACGCTTTTGTTTGTGAGGCCACTGGTACAAAATCAATAGTCTCCATGTTTGTATCAGGGGTCTAGGCTTGTTGACAAGATGCTGAAAGATTGAAAGAATAAAACAAAGGTACTGTTTAGTGTAATCCTGAGCACAAACTGGTAACATCTACTTATGTTTCATTCACTGATCAGAAAAGGATTGTGTTTCCGACCAGCTGGCTCTCATTTGGGCATCAAGTTAAAAGTTTCTGAAATGGTTAAATTCTCAGTGTATCCTTGAGTAATTAAAGTTTTTTCTATTAGGCCCAAAAATCAAAAGCAGCGATCCAGCAGCACCTCAGGACACCCGCCATCATCGGGCCAGCCCACCCAGCCCGCGGCAAAACATAAACTGGCCGAGAAGCTGGAGAAGAGCGACAAGCAGCAAAGGAGGCCGCAGACGCCCTTTCACCACCGCAACTCTGTGAGCGAGGAGCAGTCCCTGGAGCCACAAACTCCAAGACTTTGCGCGCGCCCGCAGGAGGAAGGGTCGTATCCCAGCCTGCACCACATGGACACGGTGCCCCCTAAAGCCCCCACCCTACACGCGCATGGCCCTCCATCGGACCTCGTCGGCTCCCCACCGCCACCCCCTCTCAGCCCGCATCCCTGTGATCACGGCGACCTGACGCCAGGCGGCATAAAGAACGCCTCGACGCCCATCCACCAACCGTTCTACCCGCCGTCAGTGGAGCCGTGCCTGATGCCTCAAAAGGGCTTATCAGAGGAGCCGCAGCCGGAGAGCACGTCCTTCCCCTCAAACTACAGCGAAACCTTAGAGCCCACGGTGTTTGTAGGTTCCGCGGTAAACCCCAGTGAAGATTCCACTCACAACCCCTGGAAGTATTTTAACCTCCCCAGGAAGAAAGCCTCCAACTTTTTGACGCCCCAGTTACCAGTTGATAAAACAGGAGACGATTCTGGAGGAGGCTCAGAAACAATGATCTCCGTGACCGAGTAAGACTTTCGTTTTCTTTTTAAAAGTCTTTTAAAACACCTCAAACAGGAAAGCGTGTACATGTCTTAATTATTCATCTCTTCTCAGGCTGATGTGCAGCTCCTCGCAGCCCCTCAAAGTGTCGCAAGAGCTGATCAGGACCTACACCCAGCGGAGGAACAGCCATCTAGGCTCCACCACAGAAGACGGGGAACATAGAGAGGAGTCGGACCCTTACGCCTTCATAGACGGAGACGACGAATTCAGCATTCTGGAGAAGAGGGAAAAGATTGGACCAGAGAAGGACAACAAGAAGCAGAAGGTTGGTTCCTGCAACGTCTTGGACATTCCTCATTTTTATCACGGTTGTCACAGAAGTCCCCTCAGGTGGGAGTAGTTTCTGTCGTCATCTCTTTAATCATAGAGGTTGTGTTTTCTTTTTTCCCAATGATATGAGATTTATAGTAAGAGAGATAACAAAGCAAGTATAAAAAAGCACGGATATAAATAATTAAAACTTAGTTCAGTGTTGGAACATTTATTTATTTTTACTTTTTTTCTCTCAGGTGGACGATGGGGGAACGACAACAGCTTCAGATGGTGAGAAATCCCTAGCTGTTTTTTAACTTACTTAAACAAGTTGCTCAAAGTTACCCTTACCCAATGTTTCCTTTTTATTAATGATGCTCCGCAGATGGTCAAGGTCCATCAGGCAGTAAACCTTCAGCCTCAACAAGTCTCATCCATGAAAAAGATTTGGTTGTGTCGCTCAGTGACCTAGAAAAAATGTTTAACTCTGACGAAGATGAGCAAGAGGTGAGTGATGCTTGAGAAATTGGAGAAAGCATGCCTCCAGTTCAAAATCAGCATTTAAAGAAACTGTTCAGGACATACTTGTAATGATGTACGCTGTTTTTCCTTCAGCCGGGCTCCAAAAGAGCTGGAGCCTCTACAGAGGATAAGACCAACCCTAAAGACCCCAAACCTGAGCGGTTGGATCCCCTATCATCATGTAAGTAGACGAACTATTAATGGTGATTTTTATTCGTACATCTTGGACTTTTTTCATGTTTTATTTTTTTGCATTTTGTTTGGCAAAGAGCAGCACTAGACGGTCACAATCATCCCGACTTTTAGACAAACAAAAAGCACATTGATCCTCTTTACCAGGGTCCCAGAGAACCATGCAGCCACATATTGTTGCTGTTAGGGTTGAGATACCGAAAGACATCTCTGATATCTTATGATGACCAATTTACTATTTCATAAAAACATTTAAACCTCCTATGCGGTGTCTTATTACACAGCCCACCGGGAAAAGATTTTCATAGCTAACAGTTTTAAACATGACACTGAGATAACAAGGCTCATGCCCATGGCTTTGACATGGCTTTGACATGGCTTTAAACTTATTTTTCTCTACGCCTTCAGTGTTGTTTCTGGAAGACTGTAAAGTTTTAATTGTATTCCTTTGGATGAGATTGGTTGTTAATTTTAGTTACAGCAAAGTAATTTCATATGCCAAAGTTTTAGTCTGTTAAAAGTGAAAGTTTTAGTCTGATTTACCATTAAATACAGTTACCATAAATGGAAAAACATAGTCTTAAGTGTATTATTATTTGTTTAGACATAGTAAAGTATTTTTGTCTTTGTTGTTTATTTGATGGGTTTCCTCAGCCAATTAAACATCACAATTAGGAATTTTAGCAACTAAAAGCATTTTTTTTTACTGCGATCAGCTGAAGAAACCCACTTTTAATCTCTTCATTCTCCATTCATGCGGTTTTTTACTGACTTGTTTATTATTCTGAGGAACTTGCAAATGTCCACACTTGGTGATAAATACTCTGAAACCTGAAACTCACTGTTAACAATTCACAATAATTATCAAAACCACTCATAGTTTGCTCTGAAAATATAAATTAAAGGTCACATATGAAATTGAACTACTGCTGCATTGATCTCAAGGATCAACCTTGCACAAAAAATATGAATAGATCCATTCTCACCATATCCAAGGACAGATATCATTTGGAGGTTAGAACAATGTGTTTCCATTACTATGACTGCTACTGTTGCGCAGTATGCTATCCCCGGCTAACAGTCTACACACAGCGGGAATTTCTTGATCACGAAATACTAAAATCAGACGGCTTTGGTCAGGGACAGGAGGTCTAAAATTGGGATGGTTCCTAGAAATCTGTAATAATGGTCCCCATATTGTTATGGTTTTCAACTTAAAACTATCAGAGGTTGTTGATAACGAAACGCATATAACCTGGCCTGATAAGCACATCATAACATGCAATCACATCGTAAACAAGAAGGTAAACCTTGTCTTTGTTGAACATTACACTTGCTGGTCAGCCATAAGTTGTGCAATGTTTACAGTAACACACAAAACTAATGTTAGAGCAACCACTGTAACTTGAGCCTGAAACAGACGAGACCTTTGCAGGAATATCAACACAGAACTTTAAGGTTCTGCTGTTTTTTTTTCTCCTCGTTTACATCCACATTAACCGCTGTCTCTACAGCAAATTAAATTTTATTTTGGATGAATGTTATTTAAAGAATATCCATGGATTTTTTTCCGTGGTGTCCAACCACAAAGCTTGTCTTTTAATATGTGGCGTCTGCTCTCAGGTGGTGCAAGGCGGGGCTTAATAAGCACAGGATGAGGAGTAGCATTGTTGATCCTTCAGCTTTTTATTGAGAGATTACCAGCATAAAAGGCAGAAATGTCATTTATTTTGATAGTCGGACGAATAATCAACATTTTTGTCCTCGTCTTAAGGAAAACTCGCACATCGTCGTGATTTTTAGCATTGAAAATTAAACCTCCACTGCACCTTGTGTTATCCTACATTTCTTCTCAAGGCAATTTGTTTCTCTGATTATATGTAGGTGTATAGCGTAAAGGACACCAACTCTGGTATATTAGTGCTTCCTCTTTTGACTGCTGTTTGTCAGACTTAAATTATAGTGCATAAAATGCCAGTGTTATAAGTACTGTTTTTTTTTTGGATTTTGCAACACCCAAAATAATTTTTATTCATTAATTTATTTTTTCTCTGGGTTCAGCAGACCTCTCAATGATGTATCCCACCCCGCCATCCCTGGATCAAAATGGCTACTCTCCCGGGAACTCTGGGATCAAGGACGGCCTGGAGACGGGGTCGGGTCTCATCCTTCTCGACAGCAGCCAACTCAACAACCACTTCAAGATCGAGGTGGAGGAGGGGTTCTGCAGCCCAAAGCCATCTGAAATAAAGGTGCCTATTTAATTCAAAAATACTGAATTAATCCCAAAGGGAAATGAAATATAGTTTTGTGGTTTTTGGTGAGTTGTTGTAGAAGTTAATAGTTAAGGTATAAGGGTTGTTGCAATAACTCAATATCAATGTACAGGAAAATATTCAATGCTATTTCAATACCATGGGTGTAGAAAATGACAAACATTTAAAGGTATAAAAAATATTTTTAACAGACAAATAAAAAAATCACCTGTTTTAATCTCAGCATGCTTTCTCAAGGGGTGTTTAGTAAATAAGTGTTCAAAAAAGGGCTCCAACTAATGATTATTTTGCGAATTGATTAATCTGTCGATTTTTCTTTTTTCATTTTTTTGCCCAATAAATAATTGGATAGCCAAAGGTTAATTACCTATTTAAACCAGGTGAAAGTAAAACTTTTCCACTTGAGGAGTTCTGGATAGAGCGTATTGACAGATAAAAACATTTTTTATCTTAAATACAAAATGTTTATAATTTTTTTTTCTTTTTTTTTCTTCACATTTTTGATATAAGAGGGTTTCTCTGTCAGTTAAAGGCATGTTTTAGAGTCTCTATACTCCAGTTAATGATTACTAGATTAGTTGATAATAATTTCAATAATTGATTAATCCGATTGATATTTTTGGCACTAGTTCAGATGCAAAGTAAATATCCCAAATGTAGCAAAATTTTACAATCCTTTAAGGTTGTCTGAGGTATTATTCTTTTAATGTGCAAATACTCTAGAAATTTAAAATAGCAAAGCAGCACTTGTCTTTAGTATCGATCCTGAGCCAAATTAGTATTGTATCCAGTTTAGGAATCAATATTTTTGACAACCCTCAGCTGTAGGCAGGAAGAATCTCCTGGTTAGAAGGCAACAGATCTGGGGAAGCTTCTTACTGAAGACACTCTGTCGTTTAACAGTTTTCTGAAGAGGGTGCTCAGGGTAACCATAATGCTTTTCTTTTTATAAAGTTATTATTGGTAAATTTATCTGCAGAGGTTCTAGAAGAGTTCCCAGATCAGAAACAGTCTTCCTCATCAGCTTGATGTACTTGAAGTAATCTTTCCACAATAGATGGAAGCAAGATGCTGCATATCTTACAGACATTATGTGTCAAGACATCAGTTGCAAGAATTCAGAGTGAAAATAAAACCATGTTCTACTTTTCTATTGTTTGTTTTCAGGACTTCTCCTACGTCTACAAGACAGAGACCTGCCAGTCTATGATTGGCTGTTCGATGTATGCCCCCCTAAAGACTCTACCTAGCCAGTGTCTGTTACCTGTCAAGCTGCCTGAGGACTGTGTTTACACGCCGAGCTGGACACTGGGGAAGATGGAGCTGATGCCCCCCGTATCGACCGTCGGTCTGCTCCCCAAAGACAGGTAATAACCGCTGACACGGATGTTGGCATGTCTTTAAAGATTTGGGACTTGGTTGTGATCATGGTTTCCCTTTCTGTCAACAGTAACGTCCCTAGTGTGGAGCCAGACTACAGCCAACCCTTCACCCCTCAGACCAACACGCCTTTCCTGCCTGGCAGCGCTCCACCCAGCAACAGCGGCCCCGGCATCCTTCCTTCCCCAGCCACCCCTCGCTTCTCTGTGCCCACTCCCCGCACACCACGCACTCCACGCACGCCCCGCGGCCCGTCCAGCGTCCAGGGCTCACTTAAGTACGAGAACTCGGATCTTTATTCCCCAGCCTCCACGCCTTCCACCTGTCGCCCCCTCAGCTCCGTGGAGCCGGCCACCGTGCCCTCCATTCCTGAGGCTCACAGTCTGTACGTCACCCTCATACTCTCGGAGTCGGTCATGAACCTGTTTAAAGACTGCAACTTTGAGAGCTGCTGCGTGTGTGTCTGCAATATGAACATCCGCGGAGCAGATGTGGGCGTTTACCTCAAAGACAACGGGGAGGACCAGTACCCTTGTACATGCGGCTTCAGCGCTGTCACCAACCGGCGATTCGGCCAATCAGCCGGACTCTTTCTGGAGGACGAGCTAGATGTGGTGGGACGGGGCTCGGATGCAGGCCGAGACACTGAGCGACGTTTTGATGAGCTTAGAGGCAGTCTGAAGGAGAAGCCTCCAGATGAGCTGATCCTGCTGCTGCAGGATCAGTGCACCAACCCACTGGCTCCGATGGCGGGTATGGAGTGGCCCAAGCTGAGCTCAGCTCCCAGCTCCTTCCTTAGGGTTGAAGAAAGAGACTGCTATAATGACTGCTACATGGCGCTGGAGCATGGCAGGCAGTTCATGGACAATATGTCAGGAGGCAAAGTGGATGAAACACTAGTGAAAAGCACGAGCCTTCATCAGTGGCCAAAATGCAAATGTAAACATAATTTTGGTTCCTTTTTTGTTTTACAGTCAACATGATTATTTTCCTCCTGTTTAATTTGACATTAAAACTAGTTTTTTCTTCCTTTAGCTGCAGACATGAGTAAGCTATTCTCTCAGGATGTTCTGCGGGTGCTGTTGTCGCTCCAACCTGCGCTTCAGGACACCATTCAGAAGAAGAGTGTGCGTTCATGGGGCGTTCAGGGACCACTCACCTGGCAGCAGTTCCACAAAATGGCTGGGAGAGGCTCTTACGGTACGTAGAAACTAAGGTTTATGGAGGTTTTAGTAGAAGGTTAGTCGGCGAGACAGGGTTCCAGAACACAATGAAGGAAGGGAAAATCTGTTAGAGTATTAATTTAGTCTGGATGAAAAAAAAAAAAATAGAAACTTCATGAAGTTGATACCGTTTTCCCGTCCCTTTGTCTATGTAGACTATTTCCTATTTTGCTATTGAATTGGGACCTGGGGCTCTAATATAGATTCACACCAAATTTATAATGCTCATTGGACTTTTAGTTTAGCTTTTACAGTCTTCAGTATGTAGAAAATTCTAGGCTTTCTCACACAGGTTTCCTGGAATAATACGGTCCTCTTGCTCATAACTTAAAAATATAAAAGCTGTCAGCATTAGCTTTTGCCAAAGAACTAAGCCACCTTTCAATATCTAGCAGTTTTGTACAATAATGCATTGAGTGTTTAATAAAAATTTAAATAGGTAACCTGCCAAAAACTGTTACAGTTTACGTTATTAAATCAAAGCTTGAATAAAGAAAAAACATAAACAAAAGTCCACTGTTTATTTACACAATTTGGGTAGATGATAAAAAGCTAAATCCAAAGGCTCAGTGTGCAAAATATTTGTGTCAATATTTAGAACTTCATTATAAAGAGAAATTCATGTGTTTTTTTGGAGCTATGACTCTTAGTTATCCTAGAATAATACTCTGATATATATATATAATATATATGCGACATTAGGTTCCTCCTCAGTCTTCCAGGGCAGGAGGCTGAAGAGGGACCCTCCTCTGCTGTCTGTGGCTGCAAACCACAGCATGACCATTGCATGGCCCTTCACTAGAAGGCATGATAGAGGGCTCGTAATGACACAAATAACCAAATAATATATTTATGAACAGATATATGAAACTATTACAGCGTCATAGATTATCGTTTATATATTTGAAAACTGTAAATATCTGAAAATTTACAAAGATAGCACTTCACCAACTTTGAGTTTTAAAACATCAGAAGGTTTTTTTTTTATGCTTTTTTTTAATCAGTCACCAACCTGTTATACCTTCCATACTTTCCTAAACTGGTGTAAACTTTTGCAGCCTCTATACATTTAAAGCCTGAGCCTTTGTGTGAAGTGTGATGTTTTGATTTGTGAATATAGGAACCCTGATTACCAATCTTGTGTATTTATTTTATTTTTTTCATGTTTCACTGCAGGTACAGACGAGTCTCCGGAGCCTCTGCCCATCCCAACCTTTCTGGTTGGTTATGAGTATGATTTTATGGTGCTGTCTCCTTTTGGTTTGCCCTATTGGGAAAAGCTGCTCCTGGAACCTTTCGGATCCCAGAGGGACGTGGCCTATGTCGTCATCTGCCCGGAAAACCAGTCGCTGCTCCGTGGAGCCAAAACCTTTTTTAAAGATCTAAGTGTTATGTATGAGGTATGCATCCCAAGAACCCGTTTAAACTCTAGTTATAGGTAGTCTGGAAAATTATGGTATTATACAACTAGGAAAATATACATTTGCATCAAGTTGTATTAAAAAAAAAAATTATTATTGAAATTGTTTCTATAATACAAACACTGCCATTCTGTAAACAGGCATGCCAGCTGGGGCAACACAAACCCATCTGCAGGAGCCACCCAGATGGGGTCCTGACAGTCGGCTCCCCGGAAGGCAGGAGCCTAACGGAGCAGCCCATCAGTGACTGGTTCCTCAAGATGGCTGCCAGGGACGGAAATAATGAAGCATTTAATAAGCTCAAACTTTTTGCTCAAGTGTGTCGCTATGAATTAGGTAATGTATTTCCAAAGATGTAAAATAGAATGTTTATTTTTAAGAGTGATGGATCATTCATTTCTTTTTTCTGTTTTTTTTGTTTTTTGTTTTTTAGCTCCAAACCTGTCGGAGCTGTCTTTGGATAGCTCCCTCTTGTCACAACGCCATCCCACCAAGCCTGCCTCGCAGACTCCCAACTCTTCCAGCGTCTCCTCAGGACTTCAGAGCACCAACACTACCAGCACCAGCTCCACCCAGCCAGCGCAGGTCAACAGTACCCCTCCCTCCTCTTCATCATCAGGCTGTCAAACTAATGGAAATATGGCCTCAGGCAAGCCAAGCTCCTACCTGCCATTTGGGGCAGGAAGCTTGCAAGGCAGCACTACTCAGAACGGACCTCAGTCAAACTCGCAAAGCGCCGGTGGTCTGAGTGAAAACGGGTCCAGCCAGCCTCAGGTCTCCGCAGAGACACAGGAGAGGTGTGTGAGCTCTTGTTCTTGGAAATACATTGATAAGACGTTTGTGTTTTATTTCTGAAAGCCAGTTTTTATAAAGATCAGACCTGCTGGAACTGATTACCGTAAAAGAACAAAGTCTGTAAGGAACAGAAGAACCCAACATGTGTGAGAGCCAGCTGCTGTAAAACATAAAAACAAACTTGGTTTAGCCGTTCACATTAGGGTTTATACTGTAGATCCTGATATGACTCCTGAGATTTCTTGACAATATTTCTTAGTCAACTATGTTCTAAGATGGGAAATGGTAGAACGTTCTAAAAAAAATCAATAGAGCAGCTTCTGATTTAATTTGTTTAGCTTTCCTAATATCTGCTGAAGTCACTGCATTTAGTTCTCTCAGTATGAATGGACTTTTTGCAGCTGGTTCCTTTAAAGACCTAGAAAATGTAAAGTATGACATAACCATGAACTAAAAATTACAGAGGAGAAAAGGCCAGTTCTATAATTGCACCTTGATTTATATAAATGAAGTCACTGATTTTTATTTTTTTTTTAACTTCTTTCTCCTGTTTTGAATAGCACAATGGATAGAGACAAAGTGGGCAAGCCGACAGATGGAGAGTCCCATGCTGTTTCTTACCCACCTGCCATAGTGGTCTACATCGTTGATCCCTTCAGCTATGAAACCGCAGACAAAGAGGTCCACTCCAGCACTTACACACTGGGCCTGCTGCGCTGCTACATGGAGATGCTCCCTTTCCTACCTGCTCACATCAGAAACGCCGTCTCCGTACAGGTATGGTGGTTTTTCTGTGCTGCTGTCATTAGAGAAGACGGGGGAATAATTAGCAGTGACTAATTAAGGTGGAAACTACCCCCACCTGAAATACATTGACACCAAGTTGCATCAACACACCAAGGGGAATTCTAAAACACAAGAGGTCTGGATATCTGAGCTAATGGCTCAGTGTCGGCACAACAGCTGCAACAGATACTGAAATAAATAGAATCTATGATGTGTGCAACACTTCTGATATTGGGGAAAGTGCGTTTGGGTTTATGCAAAAGTTTGGTAAATAATCAGAATCAAGGGATCAGTGGACTGAGGGTTTGTGTTTAACTAAGGAAAAATACAGAGATGGTGTAGAAAACAAGCTGCCCCCTCATTGCTTTCATAGGGGCTAAGAGTCACTGCAGAGTGCTGCTTGTTAAAAGAAAATTAGATTTGGTTTTCTTGGATCAGAACCTTAAAGGTTTGTGTGTCTTTACGTCTTGCGTTCATCATAAACTCCTGTCTGTAGATTTCCATGGTCAGACCTTTACTCCCCTCCTTTTTTATGTCAAGTTTTGAAACGGGCAGAAAGAACACTGAAATTGTGGAAAAAGTACGAAATTAAACCGAGACTTCTTAACACAACCTTTTATTATAAATTGATAGTAAACTTTTAGAAATGGACGGACACAGAAATCTGAAAGTTGGTATGGATATATGTTTGGAAACCAAGGCTCATATATTCAAATCCAAATTAAGGCCTAATAACAAAGGTATAGGTCTGATTTTTAGGCTTGATTCTTGCCTTTTAATCCATTAAGGTTGGTTTTCAAAATACTAAATGAAAGTTTTTGGTGTTTTGTTTTTTGTTTGTTCTTTTTTAATTCAATTTTAATTTTATCTCAATTTGTTTATAGCTTAATTTTAGACTTTAGGATTTATTTGCTCTTTATTTTCCTCAGATTGTTCCCTGCCAGTACCTCCTGCAACCAGTGCACAGTGGTGATCGCCACAACTACAGCCAGCACCTGAAGTCGTTGGCCTTTTCCGTGTACACCCAGTGTCGTCGGCCTCTGCCAAATTCAACAAACTTCAAGGCCTTGACGGGCTTTGGGCCCGGGCTCGCCCTCGATATGGCCCTGAAGAACCCGGAGGTGACTGCTCTAATGTTTGGTCATGTTAATTATAAAAAAAAACTCCTTGATGTTTGGTCTTAGAAACTGAGCATCTTTTTCTCCCCTTCATGTGCACAGCGGCCGGAGTGTCTGCGATTGTATACGCCATCTTTCATCTTGGCTCCAGTCAAAGACAAGCAGACTGAGCTCGGGGAGACGTTCGGCGAGGCGTCGCAGAAGTACAATGTGCTTTTTGTAGGCTACTGCCTGTCTCATGACCAGCGCTGGTTGCTGGCGTCCTGCACCGACCAACATGGGGAACTGCTGGAGACCTGCATCATCAGTATTGATGTACCCAACAGGTGTGTGGTCTCTCAGCAAACTAGATGCATAGCTAAAAGCAGCGGGATCGCCTGACTCCTCGACACTTAACTGCTGTCGTGTTTATGTTTCTGCCCAGGGCTCGCAGGAAAAAGAGTTCTGCCAGACGAGTGGGCTTACAGAAGCTGTGGGAGTGGTGTGTCGGCCTGGTTCAGGTGACATCACTGCCGTGGAGAGTGGTGATTGGGCGGCTTGGCAGGATAGGTCACGGCGAGCTGAGAGGTACGCTGTTAACTAGGCAAGATGTAGACTTCCTGTAAGTTCTTTAACACAGAGAAGAGTTTTATTTCAAGATTTCCATAAGAATTCTAAAGCAGTTTTTCCTGCTGTTATGAGACCTGTTGTTCCTCTTTATCAATATTTCAAAATAATAAAATACTACTGATGTTGTTCTGTATAAATCTAACAGCTCTCCCATTTTTTTTTTGCTCTGACATCTGACAAGCTTCTGACTTGGTCCCATTTTTATTCTATCTTTACATGCGTTGTTCTGGACAAAATATTTATTTTAAAGTTCCCACTCCTGCTGGACTCTATGCATTTAGAATTACAATTTTGTAATACAGCTTAATCTGCGACTAAACACCATTTTTGCTATCATATTTTATAATTTACTTGACTTTTAGGGAGAATATTGAGGTTATTTAAAGGAAACTGGGATTCTGATATAGAAATAAGCTTTTTGTTTCTTTTAATTAATTTCCCTATGGCACAAATTAAACTATGATCGCTCGTTTTAAAGCACAAATCCGTGGAAACGACCATCCTTTTTTTGGTGGGTAGTTTCACAGCAGGAAGCAGTGAGATCGTTTTACCAACCGTGGCCCCCTCATGCACCGTTAAGTACTTTTACCATTTAGGAAGAGCAAGAACTGAAATGCATGGAATTAATAGACTGAACTTCTTGAACTTTCGATCAAATGGCTAAATAATCAGCGTATTTATGACGCTTCCCTCATAGCCATGTGTCTCTTGTAAAAGATCTTTAATCTGTCTGATGAGCCGGGTATAATAAAAATTTGAAATAATTAAGTTTAGGCCTTACGGTTTTGAATATGTCCAGATTTCTTTGTAGTGGGTCTAAAATGTATATGTTCTTTACTTCTTCTATTCTTCTTTCTTTTTTTTTTTTAACATCGGCCACAGTTGGTTTTATTAGAATAGTTTATATTTAACAAAGTTGGACTTGGAAACACTGTTTTCATGCTTGACAAGTAGTGTGTAAAGTGTGGATTACTTTGTAATTTCAATTTAAAACATTTAACTCTCGTACCGGAGCTGAAAAGTATGAAGGAAAAAAAAAAATGACAGTTCAGTTTTACTCACTGAAGGAAAGTTGACTGTTTTTATTTATATGGGTCTTAAAGTCCTAATCTTTTTTGATTAACCTTTATCCGTCTTCATGTTTCAGACTGGAGTATCTTGCTGAGTCGGACAAATTTGCAGTCTCTCAGTAAGCGCCTGAAGGAGACATGTAGGATGTGCGGCATCTCTGCTGCCGACACACCCAGCATCCTCAGCGCCTGTCTAGTTGCCATGGAGCCACAGGGGTCCTTTGTGATCATGCCAGGTAAAATGAGTTTTAAACTTGCATGGGAAACTATCTGATCTTGTAGATGATATTTTTAAAACGATTAAGCTCTTTGTATCTCCTTTGTTAGATTCCGTCTCGACGGGTTCAGTGTTCGGTCGCAGCACCACTCTCAACATGCAGACATCCCAGCTGAGCACGCCGCAGGACACGTCCTGCACACACATTCTGGTGTTCCCCACGTCGGCCATGGTGCAGGTCAACACTAACACTTCCGAGCCTATCGACATCAGCTTCAACCCCATTAACCCTGGTAGGTCTCGTCCCTGAGTGATTTATTATAGAGTCTCCATTGTTAGGACCTGCTGATGTCAAACCGTTTTCCTTCCCCTCTAGACGGCTCTGAAGGGATGGGTATTTTTGACTTGTTTGTTGGCGACATGGATCCAGAACTCATCAACATACTGCCTAACTCTCCAACCACCTCTCCTGTTCACTCTCCGGGTCACCACTACCATCACGGAGGAGACGTAGGCAAGGTCTGTCAAACCTCTGATGTAATATTCCTTGAATAAAGTAATATTCATGAAATTACTGGCTGCACATGTTCAGATTGCGGATTTTTCTTCCCTCCACAAGTGATCAACTTGATTCTTGGAGATTTATATTTCTTCATACAGCGCAGACAGATTGGGGGTTTATTGAGAGACTGCACGGTTTTAGTGGCCACCAAAAAGATCATCCTATTATTCTGAAAGGATGTTTGATAATTCTACTTTTCCATCATTTAAACTGGTTGTTTTCTTGTCCTTTTCCATCTTAGAGATGTCCAATATATTACGTTTAAGTATTGTACCAACCACAGTGTAGTTTTGTGAAAATTCCTGAATTAATATGAAAAAATTTGCTGATTATTCACAATGAACACCATTGATATTAACTTCTGTTAATGCTTTTAGTCTGTTCTACTATCATGCAGCCCTCAACCTTGAGTTTCAGTAGGAGACTCATTTCAGTTAAAATCCACTGAGGTCATGATCAAAGCCTCCTGGATAATTGAGCTATTTTACCAAAGTAAAGTTTATTTCCAGGAGTTAAAGAGAGGCTTTAAAAAATGAGGATTATCAGTCAGCGGTGACAACATATCCTGAGGTTTTTCTGTCTAGGAAACGTTGCACAGTGGATGGAATAAACTTTTTTTTGTGAAATCACCAGCTTCACACGTCACAGGTTGATATTCTGTTATCCAGTCGGAATTACACCTGAAGCTGCTGCTAGCATCAAAAAGGGACGTGTCTGTAGTTTTATAAAGCCACAATGGAAAGAAGCGTTTAAATAAATTTTTAAAAGCCTGATATGAACTTCATGATCTCCCAGTAGAAGATGAGCATTGAGAGATATATTTATCATTTTTTATTATTGTTTAGTAGCTTCTTCTTTGTCAGCCCATAAAATGATCAAAGGTCTGGGCGAAGAATCTGACAGTTCATATGGTTTGTGGCGTGCAGGGCCAGGGTGCGGATCGGATGGAGTCCCATGAGGAGGCTCTCAGCATCCTGCAGCAGCCGATGGCTCTGGGTTACTTCATTTCCACAGCGAAGGCGGGGCCACTCCCTGATTGGTTCTGGTCCGCCTGTCCTGAAGCTCAGAACCAGTGTCCGCTCTTTCTGAAGGTAAACATATCATTCATACCTTCCTTTTTTCTTGATCTTTTGTTTTGGAAGCCAAATGACTAAATTTGTCTTCCTTTTTTATTGTTTTTCCAGGCGTCTCTACACTTGCACGTGTCGTCCGTCCAATCAGACGAGCTTCTGCACAGTAAACACTCCCACCCCCTGGACTCTAACCACACCTCTGACGTGCTCAGGTAGGAACCCACCTGTCTGATCTAATAGGAACAAGGAATTCTGCAGCTTAACCAGAGCTAACATCCTTTTCTTGCCATTTTGCTTTTCTTTAGATTTGTCTTAGAGCAGTACAACGCCCTCTCCTGGCTCACATGCAACCCTGCCACCCAGGACCGGCGCTCATGTCTGCCTGTTCACTTCGTGGTGCTCACACAGATCTACAACTTCATTATGAACATGCTCTGAAAGTCTTAAAGAGATCAAACCGCTGATCGGAGGAATCGCTAAGGAACGACAGACTTTGTGCTCCTCACACTCCCTTCGCGGGGGGCGGGGTGTAGAGAGAAGGTGCTCTCTTCCTTCTCCCTGGTCGATTTCTTCAAACGCTGACTGGAAAGTCCCACCTAATCAATCAAATGCCAAGAACACATATTAGCATTTTGGATGATTGAGGGATGTTTCATAAAGGAGAAAACTTCTTTTTAATGACAGTAGATTGCAATCTAAGAAATTTTATCTTAATAAAATGCCTGCATATATTATTTATTGTAAGTTTTTAAATGTATTTGAATTTTTAATGCTTAATATCTTTTATATATTACAAATCCTAGAGGGTGTGTACATCTTGCTGTAAAGGAATTGGTTTTAAAAATTGTAATTTTTTTCTCAATTAGAAGACGGAAAGAGAGACCTGTTCCAGTGAATTTGCTGTAGATTGCTTTTAGAATCTTATTTTTCCAAAGGGGGTACAGACCTTTTTATTGACATGCTGTAAAAAACTGGTCTGGGCATTTTCTTTTTTTTTTGTGTCCCACCTGAGTGGATGAGACTTACCTCTCTGTCTGTCTCTCTCGCACAGTAACTCAATGAGCTCTGAAGAGGAATAAAAGGTACATTGTCAGATTATATATTTTATATAACAGATTTAGGTAATTGTGTGTGTATATGTGTACATATATACCTGTGTGCCGCTACTGATGGTGCAGCTTCTGTTTTAGGAATAAAGTGCGTCTACCTTACAGGATTTTGGTGTTTGCTTTTGATGCTAAACCTGGAATTGAACTAAAAAAAAAAAAAGAGTTCTGACATTAGTTTTAAATTTAATTTTAAAGATATAGTGAACGGTTTTTGCAGATTCCGGAAACTACCCGCCCTCTCCACACAAAAAATAAATGGACATACATCATCCTGCCGAACTCCTATTAAACACGTGCGAGAGCATGCACAAGCTCATTTCTCCTTGTGCACACTCTGTTGCTGTTTGCATTGCTCATACAAGCTTAATTTCCAAAAGAAGATTTGCAATTTTTCCACTATGTCAGACTCGCCACCGGTAAGTGAAAATGGGGACGAGCACGTAGGATGGCCTTATGTAAGCATATCACCAGAATGATCGACAACGAGGAGGACAACTTATTTGATGATCCACCCTGAAGAAGAGCATCCTCCACTATACCTTTAAATCTACAGGAACTTGCAGGAATATACATAAAATTTACTAATTGAGATTTTTCATATTTGTCACAATGTAGTTTATTGGGACACTATGACATACACTGAGATAAAGATGACTGTTTTCCAGGTGAAATATTGTATCAAAATCAGCAAGATTCAATCATTCAAATAACCTGCAAAAGTCAAATTTTAAATCTAAAATAAAGCGATAAAAGTATCATGTTGTAAAATTTGTCACCTGAAAGGAAAAGATTTCAGACCTACCATACAAAAAGCCGTTTGCATTAACAAGACAGGGAAAGGTAGCATTGAATGTAGAAGCTGTCAGAAGATGGCTGTAAAACATCCATTCTAACTATTAATATCAAATGTAGAAAACTGGATAGATCTAAATAAAATCCTCTCTTTCAGCTAACGATTAGTGAAACATGGTGGCAGCATCATGTTGAGGAGATTTTTATTCTCTCTGTCAAGATAAAGAGGGCAAAGCTAATAGTAGATACCGTATGTTCGTTTGCAGAAGAGTGGAGCAGAAGTTCCCCTTTGAGCACCGATGGAATTAATTAGATGTTTTGAACTAGAATAAAAATCTTGTGCATCAAAGTATATAATTGTGTTAGAAAAGCCAATTATCCATTAAGTCTGGACTTATTTGCAAACAAGACTGTGGAAAATTACGATCTTAAGATATCAGAAAACAGGAGATTCTCTTAACTCACTGAAGCTTGTTCTACAAAGACTGAGTCGGGAGGATTGGACATATTTGACATCTGAAGTCCATGATCCCATCTGTCTGTATTCAAGATTATAGTTAGGCCAAGTATGATCTATATCCCTGGCATTTGGACTGAAAAGTGTTTTCATTTAATCAAAACATTTGCTTATTTCCAGAAAATAAGATGGGCACCACTCACCACACAGGACTGTCAATGTAAAGAAATAATCCATCTCTATATGTTATCTGTTTATTGGTGCTATTAATAATAGGATGTTGAAAAATTATGAAATGTCTTGATTAATACCTCTTCTAATAACTCACCAGCTTTTGAAATGCTTTCTCTGATGTTTTAAAATAAAAAAAGGCTTTCCTACCATCACCCTAATCTGTAACTTCCTCTAGATTCTCCATCAGATTAATGTCGAAAAAAGGAAGTCTACTTTCCAGCCAGAAATCCGTTTGGAGAATAAAAGAATAACTTTTAACTTAAATCAACCATTATCTGTCTATCATTCTGTTTGTACTTTCAGATTAGAGAAAATACAACAAAGAAAATGTATCTAGGCTACCTATTTCTACTTAAAAATATTTGCTCACTAGAATTGGAACAATACAGGAAAATCATTAAAAGCTCCAAATGTAAATCTGACAAGTAGATATTCTGGAATAAAGAAATAATTGTTTTTTAAAACTGTTACAGGCAAATGATCTACAATATTCCAAATACAAAAAAAATGCACCATTAGGTTTTAAAATGCTTTCATGTTGGAATCGGTTCTTTTTTATGCACTAATGAAAACACATAAGAGTTTGAGGCGTGAAGCTGATTTACATCTCTACCAGCACACTGTGGAGACGTTGCTTATCACAGGTAAAGTTCTGTACTCTGGGCAAACAGTGCAGCAGCTTTAACCCTGCCCACACTAACAGGATTTAAGAGAATAGAATTAGCTAACCAAGGAGAACATGTGATCACAAAGCTTCAGCCAATCACCTTCTTATGTTCCTCTTAATGGAATCCAGATGAAGGGTAGCCCATAGTGTCTTTTTCACTGGACGTTCTGGACAAACGGCCCTCAGATGGGCCCCAGAATTCCATCCATCCATCGTCCATCCATCTCTCTGCCCATGCATCTGTCCATCCAGCTGTCCGTCAGTTGTTCTTTTTGAATCACCCAAACCTGAGGGTGATTCAAAAAGAACAACTGACCTAATTTAATGACAAATAAATGATATTATAATGTATAGATCACCGCTATGTACACAGGGAGAACATGCAAACTTCAAGCACAAAAGACCAATATTGGTATTCAATGTAGGGACCTCCATGGCTACGCAAATAATTTCAAACCGTAGAGCTCATTGTCCTTTTGATTAGACCAGCTTGTTAATAGATACAATAGTTACATTATCTGTTTTTGTAATACATGAGGGCTCTGTTTAGAGGGAAAATTACCATATAATCCAAAATTAATCCAGATGATCTTTCTAATTATCTATATTTAAACTGAGCACTAACAGACTGACTGTTGCGGATTTAAAAAACTTAATATTTTCTCAAAGCTTTGTGCAAAAATGTCCATATATTCCCACTTCTCATGTTAGCTGTGAGTTGTTTTTATATATAGTCTCCAGGACAAATAAAAAGGGGGAGAACATTTTATAATACATTTTATTTAAATCACTATACTATTTATTCATGTGGCTATACTAACAAATTTCTGTTGTTTTTTAAGCGATGGGAATATGAGATGCTAAGTAAAGAAGTCCAGTTTGGGTTTTAAAATGTAGCAAAATCTGTCAGAAAATCAGAGTTAGTAGAGCATGAAATAACACGTCGCAGCCTGCTGATAAACAAAGCAGATCAGCTGGCTTCACATTTCCTTTGTTGAACAGAAACATTTTTGGTGGTTATTTTAATGTTTCTGGCTCCAGAGCTGCAGGTCTGCATGCTCTACCCGACTAACTAACCAACTAGTTTGTTAAGCTTTTAATAAGAGAATAAGAGCAGAACATTAAGAGGGTGTACTGATCTTTCTGCACTTATACCCAAAAAAACTTCAACTTATCCACCAGCAATGTAAATGTATAGATTTAGCTATTTTACATCTGAGAGAAAGATAGCTCAGCTAGAAAAAGAATGACCCACCAGTTATTGGAGTTTGGTTTAACTCCAGGGCACAGTGTATAGCCTTGGAAAAAAATAACATATTTGATCAAAAACAGAAATGATTTATATGAAGAAATATGGAAGCCATTTAATAACTACATTAATCACAATAACATTGGTCATTTATTACAGGAGGTGTAACTGTCTTCAAACTTTATTTATACTTTTGTTCCTGTTTTAACTGTGTATTGTTGTAAAGACTAACCTATGTATGAAGTACAGTAATATATACTGGATTTATGGGTGACTTGTAATATTTGTTTTACATTTAGATTAATCCTTATACATTATTGTTACTGATTCTTATATGGGAGAAGAGAGAGGAGTGAGAGGAGTGGGGTGGGGAACAATTGTTAAAAAGTATGTTGATTTTTGTATCATAAGAATTAATAAACATATTGTTCAAAAAATTGCAGAGATTAAAAAAAAGCTTTTAAGTATGCAAGATGGAAAAATAAATGGAGATGAATAAAGGGAAATTCTGGAAATAATAAACAAGCTTGGAAGCTCTAATTGACTTACGACTGGGACAACGGTTCATCTTCCAACAGATCAAAAACCCAAACATAAGGCGAGAAGGGAAATATTTGGGTCAAGGAAAGTTGATGGTATAGAGTGGCCTAGTCAAAGTCCAGACCGAACTTTAAATTTCCATTTGCAGTTCCTCTCCATCAGCTTTCAGAAAGAACAGGCTCAGGATGGCTGAACTCAGTCTTGTCTTGATTTTTCTTTAAAGCGCATTATGGAAATTACTATGATAATCACCACTTTGGCAAGGCATCAAATAAACTGCTTGAAATCCATAGTAAAAACAAAGAATAAGGTTGAGATTAGTGAAATATAAAGATGTGATCAGGTCAGTATTTGGAGGAATGTTTTGAATAAAACTAGCATTGCAGTTAACCTAATTTCTCACTTTTTTCAGATACGACGGAGCAGGGCGCTACACTTTTACATCGCATGGAGGATATATTATCACAAATGGCTCAAGGTATCAATGACTAAAAAGATGTACCTGTTTCAAGATTTTTCCTAACTACTTTTATAGTAAAAAATTGTTCATGCTTATAATTTGACAAACAGTGTGACAGAAATACCAGAGTCTTCCTGAAGAGATATTACCCAGGTTTGCTATCACAAGTCTGTCCAGCTCAGAGCAACCTAAAGAAACCCAGTCCTCCTCCAGACACCCGTATTTAGGTGAGATTTATTCAAGCAATACATAAAACTAGAATTAGTCTGTTTATTAAATGTACTTTTCTCTCATTGCTTAAATTTTGCATATGGAAGAATTAGAACTAGAATAAAAGGAAACATCAGCCGCGACAGACAAGATCTACCAGAACCACATCCATATAAACCTGCTTTCCACCTAAACCATGAGATTCAGCAGGACAATATCAGCAGGGGAAATATGAAGTGTCCAGTTAAGCTGCTTCTTAATGACAACCTGGATCTTGAGAGAAAAAAAGAGCTGCCATACTGACCCAAAGTTGAGCCCACCTTTCTGGGATCCAGAAATAATGCATAAAGGTACAGAGAGCAAAGCAGCTGATTCAAACAGAAGAAACATCTGGAGGCCTGCGGGTGTGATGAGGTGAAGAGGCCAAAGCAGGAAAGTAAAGACAACCATTTTGGCCTGTCTTCATTCACTGCAGCTTACATTTTTCCCTGCATGCAGGTGCAGCAAACGAACACTGGAAGCGTATGTGTGTCATTGTCCTAATAGATGTGGATGTCTCTAAATAACATGGAAACACAGACCTGATGTTGGGCTGGAAGAAAGTTTGGTATTTGTCTGACAAGTTTTAGCCTTTTTTTGTACATCTTTTTTTTTTTCCAGGTCAGTAAACCTTCAAAACCAGGACAATTATTATTCAATAATGGTGGATTCTTACCTTTTCACAGGGTATCTTTAAAATTGTCTGAAAAGGTTTTAATGAAAATTTTAATTCCTATTAAATATACATTTTCAGTTTGCTTTTTTTGCTTCATAATATCATCCATCTTCAGTACAGATGCCCCTTTAATGTTTACTAAGTTCAGGATTATAACCAGTAGTTCACATATTGTATGTTTAATGACGGGTTTATATGATTTTATAATGTATTCAAGTTTAAGTTAACTTTTTTACCATAACAGGTCAGTTAATCTTATTTGAAGGTTTTGTAATTACATTGTAGGCATAAAATTAAAGCCATACCACATAATTAAATCTGAACTTTGACTAGATCATTCCAAAACCTTCAACTAACATTTAAACCCATTCAGAGGGGGATAAGGTTGTGTTTTGGATCACTGTCCTGCTGTATCATCCCCTACATATTAAATTCAAACAGAGACTGATTAAAATACTCTACTTGTTTTATGAAGAAAATGTAAGATCACATTTTTACCCAGTTTTTTACTTGTTATTGAATTATAAACAATGACCTTGATTGAGGTCATTTGCAGCATGCAGCTCATTAAATGTTGTTTGGGGCTCTTGGAAATTGTTAATAATGTTAGTTGACAGATGCACAACTGTTTCATGTATTTAGTAATCGGCTGATATAAGCAGACTGGGATTCAATGAGGCAGAAAATATTTGGAAATGAATTTATAACTATTTCCAAACTGATGGATTTCAATTAATTTGTCTTGTCTATAAATGAGGAATGATGTGCCAACTTTTATTCATTTTCACCTACTTCATGTTGGTCCGATTCTTAAAGTTTTATTCTGACTGTACAGTTCTGGAATCAGTCATCCAGATGTGTTGGAAGTGGAAATTATTTAAAATTTCTAAAAAATCTGCCTATAAATAATTTATAACTTAAATTTGAGGCAATGTCTTTTTTCTGTCTAATTTATTAAGAAAAATGTGTTTACTTATTAACAAAAATGATTAAGGATTTGCTTAAAACTTTTTCACAGTGTAAAATATAACTTCTAGCCAAGATTATGAAATAAAGAACCTTTCCAACCAGATATTTAGGGCATTAGGGCTGATTTTACTTTACTTTTATTTAATGATCTCACCTTGAAAAATTCATCCAATATGTGAATATATTTCACCATACACTAGAGCAAACAATAAAATAATTTTCAAGGAAGGGTTACATTTTTATAAATATATTTAAAAGAATAAAAATTGAACGACGTTTCACTAGGATATAAAAAAATAAAATCTTTCGATGAGAAAAAAACGCAATGAAAGCTGCTTAGCGCTAGCAGTAGAATTTTAAAACTACAGGATCACTTTAAGTTAACAAGCACAGAGTGCAGTGAGCTTCTGCTGAGAATTAAAACTTTGGTCCCGACATGGCTCTGCTGACACACAATAATAAAAGCAAAACATTGCAGGACATTTCTGAGATTTACACCACGTCCATCCCCAGGCCCCTCGCAACTTCCGTCAGAGCCTGGACGGCGCCTGACGTCCCGCCGCCGTCACAGCCGTCCTGCGACATTCCTCCGGCTTCGTCCTCGATGTGAGGAATTGTCGTCATCATGCAGTAGACGGGAGAGTCTCCGCCTACAGGGCTGTGCTGGGAGGAAGCTTCCTCCCCTCCTGAGAGGTCTGAAGAGCAGGAGGAAGAGGAGTTGGATGAAGGTGAGGAAGAACCTGCCGGCGAGCTCCGGCTGCTCTGTGGGGTGACGGCAGCTTTCTTCTTAGTGCTGCCGGATCTCTGACTCTGCCGGAGGTTCTGGGGCTTTTTGGCCATGTTCTTCATGATCTCCTTCGTCACCTCGACAGTCTCAAAGCGCACCATGTTGACTTTCAGGAAACCGTCTACATCCTTCCTGTATCTGTGTACAAATAACAATAGGATATACCACCATTTAACTGTATTTAATAACGGGGATTTTTGGCATTCTTGGCATCCTTTCTGAGGCTTTTATATTGCATTTATTTTGAATGTTACTGTACAACCTTTGGTTATATTGTCATATATATTTAACCCCAAAGCTACTCTGCAGGGTCTGTCACCAGTTCAACTATTTGAACTTGTTCAGATGAAATCCTTCCATTTAATTCAATGTGATTTTTTTCTTTTGGGAAAACCAAAACCATGTGAGTGAAACATTATGTGTAGTTTCACATTTTCCCCTATAAACAGCAGAAACAAACATAGGAAAATGTCCTAAACACACATTCTCTATGATAAAACAAGGAGTTGGCAGCATCAGGCTGTGCTCTGGAACAAGTTAGATTATGATGGAGAAATGGATGCTGCAATGGATTTTATTTAGAGATTTCACAGAATGAATTTTCCCTCAACTTTTCCAATGTGTTCCTCTTAATCGGAATCAAACTTACATTTTGGGTGTGAATAGTTTTGCAATGGGTTGTAATAATGCCGTTTACCTGAAGCGTGAATGTCCAGAGGGCCACTTCAGTTCGTGCTTCTTACGGAGGTGAAGCGTGAGAGTGTAACACCAGGAGAAGACTTTATCGCAGATGTGACATTTATACTTGGACATCCCACCAGCCTGTTGGACCAAACCAAGTCACTTTAATGTCTAAAGTCATTTTACAGCATGTCTGCAAATTCTTCTTCAGAGCAGACAAACCTCGTGAACTCTCTTGAAGTGGTGGTTCATAGTTTGAAGCGTGTAACAGGAATAATCACAACCCTCAACCGTGCAGTGAAACACTGTACCCTCGTTGTGAACATCGGTGTGTTTCTGGAGATCTCGTTGGTTTTTAAACCTGCCATTTGCAAAAAAAAAAAGTTAACAATTTTATTTATTTGATTAAGCATTAAAACAAACATGACATGGTTTTTAAAATGATCTGTTAAAATAAAAATATTCTTAAGTGAACTGTATAATAAATATTGGTGCAAAGGAAGACTTTAATAAGTAACAGTTTAAGTCTCTTTCCAGCTTATTACCACATAACAAATATTCTCTCTTCAAACTAGAAAAACAGAAAAAAGGCTGGAAATCATCCGTTAAAATCATTTAGTTAAATTGTCTAGTAGATGTGCGATTGGGACAGGACAGCAAATAATGTCTGGAAATACAAGTCCTCACTTTTCTGTCTCTTTTTTTCCTTATTGGATTCCTATCCAGAACTTTAAAATACTTAAAAAGGAATTTCACACATTTTACAAAACATCTAGTTCCAAGTGGATGTTCATATGTAGCGCTGCAGAGGGATGCTGATAGCACCGAGCAAATCTTTCACATCATCGTTTTTTTTTAATCCACGTCGTTTTAGAATCCGAAATCTCAACAAACAAATAAACTAAGTTTGTTTATGTGTTATTATTTGCTCGGTAGATGCTAATTATGTTGCTCCATTCACCTCTTTCATCTACTGTCATCTTAAAACTGCCTAAGAACATGAAAGATTTTATATTTCATTTTTAGTTGGATCAGAACCAATCTGACCAATAAATTTGATTCATTAGTTGTGTTTCTACTTATTTCTTACAGAGCTGTAGGTAACGATCTGTTTTGAACGTTTACCTCTTGTCGCAGAAGTCACATGGAAAGGGCCGCTCATCGCAGTGGCGGAACCTGATGTGGATCTTCAGAGCTGCTAAAGTGGTGCAGGTCATGTCGCAGAAGGGACATTTCACCTGGTTCACTGGAAGCAAAGCAAAGATGTTTTTGTTAGAACATTTTTCAGCATGCAAACTCATTTTGGACAGATATTTATTCTTTAAAGAGAGTATCTGTCTTTGCAATATGCTAAACTAGCCGAGCGTCATAAGTGTTTTCAGATCACAGAGAATTACCATTAATCAGTAATAATGGAGGGCTGTTTTTACCGTGCTGGCGAATGTGATCCCTCAAAAGTCTCTCACTGGGAAAAGCTTTGCCACAATGTTCACACACCAGGGACTCTGATACAATAACAATTTAAAAACATTTTAGTGAATCCCTAAAACATTTAAATCCTAACGAAACAAATGATCTATCCCACCTATGGGCTCTGCCTGCCTCTGGAGGTGGTCGAACAGCTTAGTGTTGCTGGAGAACATGCTGCCACAAGTGGGACAGGCCACGAGACGCTCCTGAGTGTGGCTCCGCATGTGCTCCCTCAGCCTGTACCTGATCTTAAAGAAGGCGTCACAACCTGCGATAGAACGAAGGATCATCAAGCGGCAGCGATAACGCTAATTTGACAATCGGTGAAAACCCATTTGGCTTGTTGTTACCTGCCCAGCTGCAGAATAGAGCCTGCTGTTGGGAAAGAGATTGCTGCTCAGCACTTTCTACGTGATTGTCCACATGGCGGTAGAACCACTCTGGATTGTTAAATGTGCTCTGCATAAAGAAATAGAAACATGCAGTTTTTATAATAAACAGTAACTACCACAAAACCAATAACTTGAATTTTAAATAACTTAAATCAGAAAAAAAAACCCACATCACAATGCTCCCATTGGCAAATGTATCCATCCGAGCCTTCTGGCACTAGATTAAGGCTGTGCATGCCCTGGTTGCAGCTGGGGAGGTCGGGGCGAGTCTTCAGCAGCTGGGACCCAATGAACCTGAGTTTACCGTGGTAGTTGTGGAAATGTGCATGAACCTCCAACTCTGTAGGGCTGCCCATGGAAAGGAAGTCACATCCATTCCACAGACAGGCAAACTCATCTGAGACAAAAGAGAGGCTCTCCATAAGAAACAGAGTATCACTATAACCCCTGCAAAGGATTATTATTATTATGATCTTAATATATGACATTGTGTCATATTACCGAGTAGGGCTGCAACTAATGATTATTTTGCAAATTGGTTAATCTGTCGATTGTTTTTTTTGATTAATCGATTCATATTTGGATAACAAAAGGTTCTTTAAAGAAGACTTTTTGCTAAATTAAACCAGGTGAAAGTAAAACTTTTCCACTTGAGTACTTCTGGATAGAGCATACTGAGAGAAGACATCTTTTTAATCTTAAATGCAAAATGTTTACATATTTTTTTTTTATTACAATTGCTGCTCAAGGTGGGTTGCTTTGTCATCTAAAGACACGTTTAAGAGTCTCTAAACTCCAGTTAACGATTAATAGATTACTAAATTAGTTTGATTTTTTCAATAATCAATTAATCACTATTAATCTGATTACTTGTTTCAGCCTTATTATTGATCATACATTTCTGATGAATAGCACGAGAAATAAATATACATAAATATGTATTTTAGTACTTAATGTGTTACTATATTACAGTCTAGTCACACTTTCTTTTATTCATCTATTTTAAGTGAAGGAATGCTGATAAAATGCCACAAGCATTAGACTCAATTTCACCTCAATATATTATGAAAACCATGCTTGAATACTTTTTCTAAAATATGCACAAAAAAGTACTCAGCTAATATATCTCTCCCTCTACTTAGAACACAGTATATGTGACAAGTCAAGCTAAAACTAAAGTATTTAAACTGTTACTCCTGTTCATGTAAGTTAAAAGAAGGAACTATGAACACAACGGCTGAAATCACAAAGGTTATAGCTGGAAACTCAGATCTATCTGTGGTGTATAACATAGTAACATCATTATGGTAACTTTTACACTTTTTCCATTTGACAGCTCAAAGTTAAGTGGTTTGAAAACCGAAACATTAATCTGGACAGGAAATGCATGCATATATATACTCAGCAAATCAGAATATTCTCTACAATATGAAAACCTGGAGAGGAAAATGTTACATTTTTGTTAACTACAGTCAAAAATCTTCATTTTAAGACTATTTTGATTTTAGAAAATTCTTTCTTCTGTTTTAATTACTCTATATAAGTAGGAATTTCAGTTGATTCAAATACTAAAATCTATATATTTTTTATTGCATTCTAATTCTTTTAGAAGCACTTTTCCCACCAGAAGCCCAAAGGCTCCTTTCCAACTATAACCTGAAATGCTGCTGAAATCCTTCCAACCCACCCAGCTCCTCCAGGGCATCCTTGTCTCCCAGGTAATCCCTCAGATGCAGAGCCATGTGGTCGCTGAGTTCCTCCATGCTGTGGCCCTTGAAGCTGCAGGAAGCCCACTCACAGACCACCTCAAAGCTCTCCAGCCTCTTCGCTGTCATCATGATAAGAATCAGTTCCCACCTACAGCTGAAACAAACAAACAACCAAAAACTGTACGTTTATTTGAACGTTAACCTTCAACGTCCGAGCTACTTAATGTGTTTCCCAGTAGCAGGGATCAGCTTGGTCGTTGTTTCAAACCTTAGTAGTTTAGTTTTCCCGAAAGCACATTAGTTACGAAAGCTAACACTTTCACATTCATCGCTGAATTAGCGATATATAAGCACTTTCTCTTAAAAAACAAAAAAAGTCTGATATTTTTATTGATTTTTATTGTCTTGTTATTAATACACTACTGTTGGAAGTAAGAAACAAAATGAAGGAGTTTGTTTGTTTTTTTCCACTAAAAATCCTCAGCAGCTCTTACTTCTCTGTTCTTCCTTCCCTCCTTGCAGCTTGTTTTGTTTATTTCCCGTCTCAGCGGGAAAGCGGAAGTTCTTCTTCTTCTTCTTGGATTTATTGGCGGTTGGCAACGAACTTTTGATAGCATTACCACCACCTACTGGTATAATTGTGGTTCGTGATGGTATATCGACTAATAAACATATACATAAATATATAAAAAAAAAATAATAAAAAAGCTATATATATATATATATATACATTGTATAATCAACTTCTATTAAATAATTTTTTTTATTTAATAACTCTCTGTTTGTCTAAAATATCTAATAAATTTATCTTTTCCTTAATATATTCAAACTCTCTCCTCATTTATCTTCTTTCTCTTTCATATTCGTGACATTCTAGTGTAACATTTTGTATTGTTTTTATAATTTCCACAATAATAACATTTGCCAGTAGTATGCTTTTAAATTTTAAAAAGTTATTAAATAAGTCCTAAACCTTGTTATAATTCTCTTCTCCTTTTTTATTTTGTCTTGCATTTCTTCTTTTTCCTACTTTCTTCCTGTTTTTTTTTTTTCATCCCACTTTTTTGCCATTTTTTAGTTTTTATCAGTTTTTTTCTATAATAATACTATTTCCCTCCGATTTATTTGTGTTAACTGTAAAACTAAGGGCATTTTGAATTGCCCTCTTTGCCATTTTATCTGCCTTCCTGTGTCCCTGTGCTCTAATATGTGCTGGAACCCACACAAACATAACTATCAAACCCATATTTTGTATTCTGAATAATGTATGAAACATTTCTAATAGAATGTCCATCCTTCTGTCTGATTGGTTATTTTTTACTCAATAATGTAAAGATTGAATCTGAACAAATTACAGCTTTTAATGGTTTTAAAGTGGAACTTCTTCTTTATTGCTTCATTTAGAACAAGATAAGGTGACTGCCCCGCAAGTGACAAGTGGAAAATATTATGACATGTTTACATCCTTTTGGTTGAAATGTATTTATAAGGAAAAAAATTTTTTCCCTTTTTGTGTAACTGTACCAAAAAGGTAATAAAATGAGAGCAAAGAGGAACCGAGGAAAAGTTGTATGAAGATTTTTGGTGACAGATTCTGAAACTTAATCCTAAAACTTTAATGCATTGTATTTATTTATTTATTTATTTATTTATTTATTTATTTATTTATTTATTTATTTATATATATTTTATTGTTTTCATTATCATTATTATTATTGGATAGCACCTTGAGATGAAACATCCCATTTTCCAGGGGACAAAATATAGGCCTACAATTTTCACTAGTCTGTGATGAAATAAAATGAACATTAAAAACAAAGCTTTTGTTTTAAACCGACAAAATATTTTCTTTTCAAATCATAATTTTCAAAGGAAGTCGTTAAGAGCAAATATTTTAATTTCAGTACTGACATAAACAAAAAAACAAAAAAATCCCAGAAAAAAATCTTCAGACATATCTGACACATCTGAATGTTTTCTTTCTCATCTGTTTTTTTCAGTAAAGGTCTCCTTTATAAGGGACAGTTAAGTCCAAACAGGGGTTTCCATTTGTAATAATATATATATGTATACAAA
>NW_015150457.1:477166-499184 GCF_000732505.1 Cyprinodon variegatus | reverse complement strand
TTTTGGTGTTTCAGTGTAGATCATGACATGCAAAATTTTGAAGAGAGAATTTCATAGACCCTCCTCTAATTTTGCCTTGAAACTCAAACACATCAGACCCAACAACATGCAAGATGCTGGTCAGGAATTATAATAGGATTTTGGTGGATGTAATATTAGTAATTATATGTTAAATATGGAGAAGAGTATACATAGTGTTTGGCATGCCATTTGAAATAAATGTCATTGAAAACAGATAGTTCTCTTATCCCAATTGTACATTGTTTTAACATTTACAAGATGCTTGGCAAAATTTCCAAATTCTTATATGAGACATTTTGCTTAAATTAAGATCTTTTTGCATCAAACTTTTGCAGATGTATAAATAAATCGTCATAACTGGGTAAGAACATCAATGTTGGAACAATTTTTTGTAGCAACACTTTTCGAGAAATGTTGACAAGGAACTTCCCAGCAGCATAATACTGAAGATATATTAGAAGATGTACTCATCATTGATTTGTATTTATTGATTTGTTTTATTTTCGGTGTGCGGAGGGGATGGGGTTCATTTGGAAATGATCAAAATCCCAAAAGATGTGCACATAAAAATTATATATTTCCTTAGATTAAGAGAATTCTTGTCCCAATATCAACTTTATAGAAAGCTTTATGATGCAATCTCCTCACCATTTCTCCACTAGATGTCAGGATTTGCTGAAAATAAGAGGCAGAAATACAGCCTTTAAGAAGAAAGGCAGGACTTTAAGGCCTTCCAATGTTAATGTACAAAGATGTTGTACAAACAGCAGGTTGCTTAAAGCTGTTTATGTTATCTGATATAGCTGCATTCAAATGTTGATACATAAACCATCTCTGGTGGAACTGAAAAACATCTACATGCAATTTTCGCATCTGAAGGTCACAGAGATTATCTTTCTCCACAGCTTACATTCTAATTGCAACGACACAAGATATAAGATGATCCCTAACCAGGCAAACGAGAGTCATCACTCAGCTATATTCAATATTTTATGGCCCTCTGAAAAAACAAGGCCCAAGATGCTGAATAATTAATGAAAATTTTTTTTGTCTGGATGAGTTGTTCACAAAATGTGACCACCAGAATCCAAAAGATGCGAAAAACATGATACACACATTGACCTAATATATATATATATATATATATATATATATATATATATATATATATATATATATATATATATATATATATATATATATATATATATATATATATATATATATATATACATGTGATCTGTTTTAGTCCGTGGTCAATAGGGCCTCAGACTAAAATGGACTTTGTTTGTTTTACTCTATTATTTAGTGTTTGTTTTAGATTTGTAAAAATGTAATTATAGTATTGTTTACCATCACTCAAGTGAATATAGCAGACATTTAAGATATTTCAGTTCCCGCAATGAAATACATACTGTATATATTTATGAATTATCAGGCATCAAAATTACTTAACCTTTTTGATATATTTAACAAAACGTATTTGCATTCTTTTTCTTTCCTTAAGTAAATAATTTCAAACTTCTTAATATAAATCTTGTACAATTCTACAAAAACAAAACAACCCAAACAAGAGAATTGTGAATATTCCTAGAGTAATACTCAACTTAGCCAGTTAAAAAAAAAATTATTCATCAGTTTTATGGCTTTTGTTCTGCTTTTTTGTTTCTTTTCACCTTAATCTGAAATACTTTGGTCAGCATTGTGTTGCTGTTCAATATTCTATACACATGAAATCTAATAATCTAAAATCTGCATTCCGAATGAAAAAAATAAAAACCAAACTGAATCTTTAGTATTTTTCAGCAGGCAGTCGGAGGTTTTGATCTTAAAGTCCCAAGTTTGGTTTCATCAGACCATAACGCATTCTATACAAAGATATTTGATGGTCCAGATGCTTTCTTATCTGGAATCTACAATGCTTTAGAATAATCTTGTAACCTTCTTTGAACACAAGCTTTGAACAAGGACACAATTTTTCATCCTATTCCATCCTGTTTGCACTGCAAACTATTACTATATCTAAAAGATGAAAATGAGAAAATGCTAGTATGACAACTGAGCTTTAATTCATGTTAAACTCATTCACGTTGACTGCTTGCAGTAATAAACTTAAGACTACATGCAAAGTAATAATTGCATCTTTTTATTTAGTTATATTTATCCATCATGTGTATGTGCATTTTATTTGTTGTCGAAATACAGAGGATATATGGAATATTATATATGAAAAGTTTTAACAGGAGTATGTACAGTTTTACCAGCTACTGTATATCCCTATTTTATTGTTTGTTGGGAGGGGCATAGTGAAATAATAAAATAATTTGAAAAAAAAGCAATAGATGTGCCATTAAAAAACATTGTAAATAATAATTTGGTTTGAGTCTTGCTTTTGATAAATTCAAATAAATACTTGGATTCTGAATCTAACTTGAAAAGTAACAATGTGACTCATGTCTATTACTGAGATATCACTGCGAAGATGGAGATTTTTTTTTACACTAATGTATGCATTGGTGTTTAATGTTAATGCAATAAGTTTCAACATTTGTTTCTGCACCAATATTTTAATTCAATTAATTCAGAGCAAGCTAAGGATACGAGCACAAATAAGAATCACAACACAACTGCAGTTGTATGACATCGTCACTTCACTCTAGTCTGAATTCAGAGGTCCAAACCCCACAGTGTATAGGATGAGAAATATAGCACCAAGGTGTTGGGGTGTAAAGCAGCACTTCTAGTGGTTGTGATCTTAGCAGGCAGCAGGCTTGAGGAGATACGACACAGAAACAAGCTTCCCAACTCACACACACTCACAAAGAAACACTCAGCAGCATTTTAAAGAGCCGAGCTCAAAGTCCTGGCTCATTTCTTGTCCTTAAACACCTGGAGAGATCGGTCAGTTCAGTAAGTTTCTTCCTTTTAAGACCTTTATGCATATTTTGCCTGTTTTTTTCTTATCAGTTCAACTATATTATTACAGCTCTGCAGAGTTTGTGGAGGATATTGCCACAAAGGCTAGATTCTTTTTCAGAAATCTGCTATTTTTAACTTAAATAAAAGGAATGTGATTCAATGTAGATTAAAAATATCTTTGTGAATGAAGCAATATTGCTGGTGTGTTTATTGTACAGCAGTACCAGCTACTAATCAATGAGACTACCATTTAAATGTGGGTTTAATCTTGAACAGAATCTATTTCTACTCATGCATCATACTTGGAAAAAAGATATTTCTCTTATACATTTATATTTAAAGGCTTCATGTACAAGCAAGAGAGCAACTGTGACCGGATACAGTCTGCTACTTGAACAAAAGTAAGATCTTGCATGCATGCTGCAGTAATTACATTACAGTTAATTGGATTTTTCAGCAGCCAATCAGATTAAACCAGATCTCACCCGGAACAATGAAATGAAAACCAGGACCATACAGCAGAGGCACTATGAGTAAGAAACCATAAAACCAGAGCTTTTGCAAAAACACTCGAGATGCGATTGAAAAAAAGTAGCTTTTTGACAGATTTGTTTTTTTTTTTTTTACAATCATGTCAGGTTTTGTCTTAATCCTCATCCATTCCAAGAAAAAAAAAAAAAAGCTTTTAGACACATTTCAACACTGTGAAAAAGTCTTGAGCCAACCCTCATTACCTTATACCCTCATCTATTGTACATCTACCTCAGATTTCAAAGATATATAACTGTTGTAATAGCTTTCACATCCTTCATTCACTTAAACTCTGCCCCAATCATTTAACTTCTAAAGCAAATCCACGTTAAAATAATCTAAGAATCACTTAACTTATAGAATCACAAATGGTACAGATATCAGCACTGAGGCTGATAAAGAATGAAACAACACACACTCAGTCCAACAATCCAAGAACCCTGATCTCTGGGTTGTTAGCTTTTAAACTAACTGGATTCACATCTTGTCAGATGAAGAGAACATCCTCAGTGAAAAAAAAATCCTTACAAATATAAAATTGTAGCCCCTGCTCCTATATCTCTTAATTCCTTTTTCACTAGGTCAGTAGTAAGAACACTATCCAGGATAGTAAAGGAACTCTGGATTGTTGTGTTGAATTTGGACAGCCTTCAGCCTGATGGATGTTATCATGCGACGGACACGCACATGAATGATGCTTGTTAAATTGGGAAATACAGCCTTCCAGAAAAAAACTACAAAAACAAAAGTTACACGAATGTAATGAAAAGTTGCAGCTCTCCATTATAAAACCCTAAACATATGAAAGTCTCTCTATTTGTATATACCATCCAGAATACAGGTGAAGAAATTGTGTATTTTTGTTAAAATCCATGAGGTGGGTTATGCCTCTATGTCCTGTCACACAAACTATTGGAAGTAAGGTTATAGCTCTTAGCTGCATCTAGGAATATCAGTATTTCCCATATGGTAACTGAATTGTTTTAGGAAGCATACAGCCTCATCTTTCCTTCTTTCCTGCTGCAAGCACCATTTGGATATCACATGATGGCGACTCCTGACACACTTCCACCATGCCTTAAGTGTCCTCACTAATTTATGTATTTTCAATTCAAATTCACAATTAACGACTACTGGTAGTCGAAATGTCATGTATTGTTATGCAGATGCTTTGTTTGCGCTAGTGAAGATTAGTGCATCTCAGCATGCCAGATGCTTGAAGTCTGTGAAGTGTTAGGGAAGTTGGATCTATCTTTTCATCTTTTTCATTACTTGGAGGCACTCGTAGGCTGTGTATAGATCAATAATCTCTGACTTACAAAAACTTTTGAAGATGAAAAAAAGTGTGAAAGCAGCTTCAAAACTTTTAAGAGTGCTTTTTAAGCAGGTTTGAGCACAAGTTCTCCAGACCTTCTAGCAGTGGTTTGTTGATTAATACCTGCATTTCATAGATGTTTCATTCCAGTCACTTACTTTTTATGTGGAAATTATCTATTATTTTTCACAAAGCCACCTTCAATAATTAACCTACAAATAAAGATGTAGTTCAGGTGGCTCTCTCTTGCCAAGACCTACAGCATGGACTGGGTCGGTCCGCTGCCGAGTGCGAAGCGGCCGAGGTGAGAATCAGTTCTTTCCCTTCAGGCTGTAGGAGAGTTCCTGCCTCAATTGGAGGAGTTCAATTATTTTGGGGTCCTGTTCACGAGTGAGGGGAGTATGGAACAGGAGATTGATAATGATTGGTCCAGCTGCTGCTATAATGCAAATGCTGCAATTGTAGAGAAAAGCAAGTTGACTGAAAAGGCAAAGCTGTTGATTTGCCGGTCGGTCTACATTCCTACCCTCGAACGTGGTCATGAAATCTGCCCAAAATTAGCTTCCTCCGCAGGGTGGCTGGGCTCTCCCTTACAGATAGGGCGAGGAGCTCAGGCATTTGTGAGGGGCTCGGAGTAGAGCTGCTTCTCCTGCAGAATCGAGAGGAGTCAGCGGAGGACATCTTTTTCAGATGCCCCCTGGATGCCTCCCATGGGAGGTATTCCAGGCACTTCCCACCAGGTGGAGGCCAAGAGGATGAACCAGGACAGGCTGGA
Source organism: Cyprinodon variegatus (assembly GCF_000732505.1). NCBI lineage: Eukaryota > Metazoa > Chordata > Actinopteri > Cyprinodontiformes > Cyprinodontidae > Cyprinodon > Cyprinodon variegatus. The sequence continues at coordinate 493,623 of NW_015150457.1, read as the reverse complement.
GGGACTATGGCCAAATGTCAGCCTTAATCACTATATAGGGCACTATGCACTAGTGGCTAAGCCATTTTAGATGAGTGCTGGAATGTCTGGTGGATGAAAAAGTAGTGGGCTCAAAATTTCCCACAATGCACCTTGAAAAGTAGTGATCATTCAATGTCACTAGAGGAGCAGATATGTCCCAGAATGCTTTGCGAGGAGAGCTGTCTATGCAAAGCATCATGGGATTTGTTGCCACAGCGGCCCTCAGTCACCTTAGGCTATCACTATCCGACAGCGTCGACAAATAACAAAGATGGCGCAGGTATTGTGCGGGGAGGCGGAGTTACGTGACCAACAGGGAGCGAAAAGTAGTGATAATCTGTCCGAATGGTCATTTAACTGAGTTCACTATAAAGTGCCCACTCTATATAGTGATTGAGGGATTTAGGGGTTAGGGTGGATGTAAGGACACAGCCTATGTCTCTTGGCTGGCCTGGGAACGCCTCAGACTCCCCACAGCAAAGCTGGAGGAGGTGTCTGGGGAGAGGTAAATCTGGGATCCTCTGCTGAGACTGCTGCCCGATGACCTAGTGCCAGATAAGCCGATGAGTATGATAATTCATGCATGACATTTCCTGAATTGGCTATTAAACCTGCAACAATTAAACAAGTCACAGATACATTACTTTTGCCTGTTTGTTTAGCATAACTTACAGGAAAACAGTTTACAAAGATTGACATTTTTTGCTTTTTTAAGATTGAAACAAAGCGTTAACAACATACGTTTTACAAGTGTAACAATGATTAAGGTTAGAATAAATGATCTGGTTATAAGGCTCAAGTGGCAAGCAAAAAAAGACTTGTAAGGTCCAAGACACTGATACCTGCAAAAGTCTGGAGAAATATGGCTGAAAACCTACTCAAAGGTCTGACTGTTTTAAGGCAAAATTGAAAGTAATGAGGGGTAGCTCTGGCCTTTTTTTTTTTTTTTTTTTTTTTTTTTTTTTTTTTTTTACAGTAATGTGCTAGCATACTTATGTCTCATTTTCAAGTTTAATGTCAAGTGAAACTCATATGTGCAAATTATGTGCTCAGTAACAGAAAAGCTGTTATCTGTACCAGAATACAAAGAAGTCACAAACATTCATATGTTCACATACAGTTTACAGAGAAATTATTTGCATTATTCTAAAAGCCTAACATCATTCATCCTACATCCTACGTGTAACCTGGCGATAGGTGAGGAGATAAACCAAAAGGAAGAAAATCATTTCCTTCTCATTGCCTGTTATCACACTGTTTAGAGCATACAACCTAACTGCTGTCTAATGCTTGGCTTCAGCCAGTCTGTTGCTGATCTCTTTGCTCTTCTTTGTCACAGTTCCCTCTGGTGTGGTTTCCGGTGTGCTCACAGATGTTTTCTTCTTGGCCAAACCAGGAATCAGCTTCTCTTTAGCTTTTTTTGCCATCTTTGCAGTTGCTGTTGTGGGAGCCTTTTTTGGTTTGGTGCGAGACGCTGGTTTGTCCATCTGAAAAATTGAAGACGGGTAAAAATCAAATATCTGAGGATTTATCTCAAATCCATTTTCTTTCTTCAGGGACACATATCATGGTTTAGTTTGAAGCTAAAGCCAACTGCTGTCTACCTTAGCTTTGCAAACTGCCACAGGCTAAAAATATGCTAAACCATGTTAATACCTAAAAGTAAGTGTCCTTATTAGTATTATCCCGGTGTATGTAAAGGAGTATTGATGGAAACAAGAACCAGACAACATCAGCAACCATTTAAGTGGTGCTTTATAGACAAGTCTCAAGACATTAAAAGTTTGTGCGCATAAATTTTTTTTTGGCATGTTGCTATGCTCATATAAGCAGTTACCAATTTCAAGTTATGTCATGTGTACCAGGTTGCACATGTAAAAGTATTTTGTTATTCCATTCTGATGGTTTGGAGACCTTTCAGTCAGCAGACAAAAAATAACTCCCCTCTTCAACTTGTTGCTAGACATTCTAGACATGCTAGAAATCCATTCCTGCAATAATCTCCATTTTAAAAGAATTAAAATTTATTGTTTGGAAAAGTATTTTTATTTTATATCTGTGTTAAAATCGCACAAAAAAAGGGATATCAATCCTTGAAAATCTCAAAATAGACCCTGGCTATGTACTGCCATATTTAAAATTAAATTTTAACTTTTTTTCAGGGGCCATGCATCACATCCAGATATAGCCAAAATAAAAATGCCGGATTTCAGGCTTGATTAGCCCCAAAACCAACCCTAAAATCTTCTCAGCAGCCTTTATTTTTCTGTAGGCTGAATAATCTAAATTGGAATAGAAAAGATTTAAAAGCATGCCATGTCTCCTTTAATTGGCTTCTCACCCTTTCTCTTGTCACGCATATTTCAACCCTCTGTAGATGCAGGTCAGTTTAGGTCACCTTATATTCATCATAATGTTTACGAGTTGAATGTCTAGTTTACATTTGTGGATGGTTTTATGGCACCTAGCTCTATATCAGTACTGTCCTAAGGATGACTATTATATTGGCTGCTAAACTTTTGCAATCATATATTTGAAAATAACTTGACACTAGACATATCAGCATCTTCAATCAGAACTTTCTTTTTTTAGACATCAACATTTAAATTGAAATCATGAGTTTAGTGCATGAAAGAAACTACAGCCCTACACTTTGGACCAGATGCAATGCTTAAAATCGCAGACATTTTCATGTAAGCTTTAAGTATAGCTAAGATATTCAGCTGCTGGCTATAGCTTAATATTTAAAAATTACCCAGAAAAAAAAAGATTATTTTGTAAAATCAGAAAAAAAAAAAACCAACACATTTAAAAAAATGTGCCTGAAACATAATTTATAAAGTAAAATTACCATTTTCACATGCAATCAATACCTTTATTTTTTTACCTTTCCTCTTACAAAAACGTTCCCTGACGGCACAGGTGATGCAAATAGCATGTGGTTAGTGCAGTTAGAAGAAAGAAAAAAAAAACATAAAAGAAGTATGTGTTCCTTCTTTCCATAGAATGGTGGTTCATGCAGTCTCTTTGTATTTTTTTTTTTTTAAACAGTAAATTCAAATATAATGTTAGTCTTAGTTTTTTCAGAACCGTATACTTTGGTTCGGACATTTTTAGCAGGGACGACCAGCAGAGACCTAACAAGCATACTTGTAGCAGCAGCTTGCTAATTCATATATAGATAGGAAATCTGAGTGTTGCTGTAAGCAAACCACCGAGTGTCATTCTGCACTACAGTAAAAACAAAACAAAAATTTAAGCATCCATTGGAAAACCTTCCAACTTCTACAAATGATCTTGCATTAAGCAAAAAAAAAAAGTTGGAAAACATGCTCAACTTTTGTTTGAAAAAATAAACTTAAAAAAAATTAGGTCTGGTTCTGGCAGTAATAATGCAGTGTTTTATTTCTGAGTGAACAGAGGGAACTTCAAAGAAGGCATGAGGCGAGGCGAGAGTTTTAAAAAGTAAAAGCCCAAATTTTTGCTCCTCCATTTTTTAGTCATTTTAAAATCACATGAAGATGTGACCAGGAAATGTTATATATTTGGAGTAACAACACCAACCTTTTCCTCTGCACTGCAGGTCAGCTGACAGAAAGAAACTGCTATAATTTTACCTCCTTTACAAAAGAGCCACCACCCACCACTCTTATTATATGAGGTTTAAAAAAAACTTAAGGCAATGTCAGTGTTTAGCAGATAACAGTTATTTTTGTGCAATATAATCATCTGAACCATATATAGTTGAAAAGTACTACATTCAGTAGGTTTATATAATATATGTATTTGCTTTCTAAATGTCACACAAAAAAGAAACCTTTATTTATTCTTTTGGGGCAAAATCAAAACAATTATGTCAACCACTTTAGTTTTAATCACACCCTTATACCAGCCCATGCCTAGTGCAAAGTAAATAGGGCAAGTTACACAGCAAAACATTTTTAGAATCTGTAGAAAACCCCCAAAACTACATGACTTTGTGTGCTAAGCAAAGGACGCTTAGTCATAGGTTCAAAACGGACGATCCTTAACTCCCTACCTAATACCTTATTGCGGCCAATCATTGCTCAGGACCCTGCAAACTTTCAAAGCAAAGGATGATCTTCCTTTCCAGCTGAACAGCAATCCTGCCTTCATTCCACTTGTCTATCAATGGCTCTCTTTATTCTTCAGCTTAGATCATCCTGCTTGCACAGATCTACTGCATTCAGCACAGATGTCTAATGTGACGAGGTCTGAGCGCCAAAAAGTTTTATTTCTCTCATGTCAGTAAAACTGATGCTAATCTTCATGTAACTACCTGCAGGTTGAAATATATTCAAGAAGGTTTGGAAGAAAGACAATGCATCTTCACAGAAAAACACACAACAGAAATGTGACACGCTCTGCAAACAGCTCTCATCAAATAACTTGTTTCCACTCATGTAAATAAGCATCATAAAATCTCCAAATGTAAACAAATTTCTTTATTTTTCTTCTAATTCTTCGACAGCCCCGTAATGTCGATGTCTCCAAGTTATTTACAACATTTTACCTCCTACTGGATCTACGAAGGCTGGTGCAGCAGGAGGTGTGGGCGGATAGTGAATCTGATAGTTCTGATGAAGGGTTGCATCCAGCAGCTTGGTGATAAATGTGTCTGAGGCTTGCTAAGGACCGGATGCATTCAGGATGTGAAAATGTGCGTGACCAGAATGCATGTCCGCATTCGTTCGGTTAACCTGAGGTAAGTCTTCATGCTTTTCTAGAAGAAACTGAAAACACACCTGACTACAGCAGGTGGGGAGCAGAGCTGCTCTCAGTCTCTGAGAGATCCTACAAGAACGAGAGAGGGAGCGGCCACATGAACAAACCACTGAAGACACAGGATGAAACCAGTTTTACATGAATGCACATGGTACTTTGCAAAAGCTTTAAATCACCCCTCTTTTAAATAAAAAGAAATAAGAAACTAGGGTCTTATTGCATTTTAAACTGGTCAGATCTATCTCTAGATAGCTTTTTAGAGGTCTTTTGTCTTTATTATTTGGTTCTTGTTTGCTCCCATTTTTACACATCAGTTCAAATCTGGCTGTTTGCAAGTGGCATTGAAAGAAATGAGGGGTGAATCAAGCCTTTAGAACTGTATTGTGTATTAGTGATAGAGATGAAAAAATATCTTATTTGCAGAAGCCTTTATTTCCAACTCTGATAAAGATACATACCTTAAAATAACTTTATCTGCTGATCCTATAGCATATTCTCATACTTATTTTTAGAAATGTCCAATTTTTCCTTGATCCGAGGAACCATTTGTATGCTGGTTTGCCTTAAGAATCGGGATAACTATAACTTAATTTTAACTATATTTTTTATCTATAAGGGAGATTTTCTTTTTACAGGATGTTAACCAAATGAAGAGAACTATGTTACTTAAAGGTGTACTGGAGGATTTTCGTCTACTAAACTGTTTACTTATTTATACAAAAGTAGAAAGTGTAAGATCATAAAACATTTGTTTTATGTGTGCCATCCATTCCTTCTGTAGGACGACCTGTGTTAAAAAAAAAACAGCAACAAAAATAAATTACAAAGGACAAATATAGCTATAGCATTTTAATACTGACATTATTTTGTAAGTAAAATGCAGATAATAAATAGACCTGCCCTCCCCACTTTAAAAAAAATGCACCTGCCCAACCCTGTACTTGCTCCCGAGAGGGAACGCCTATTAAACGCGTGCAAGAGCGTGCATGAGCCCGTTTCTCCTCGTGCACCCGCTGTTTAAAAGTTGCTGTTCTCCTATCTCATACAAGCTGTGTCCAAACGTCGGCTCTAACTCCTAAATCCTTCAATCACTATATAGAGCAGGGACTATATAGGGGACTTCATGGCAAACTCAGTTAGCTGACCGTTTTGACAGGTGATCACTGCTTTTTGCTCCCCGTTGGTCACGTAACTCCGCCTCCACTGTGTGGTGCCTGCGCCAGCTCTCTTATTAGTTGTAGCTGTGGGGTAGCGATAGCCTATGGCGACAGCGGGCCGCCATGACAGCAAATCCCATAATGCTTTGCGAGGAGAGCTCTCTGTGCAAAGCATTCTGGGATATATCTGCCCGTTCTGACGCCTTTCTTTTCTTCTCATACACTTCGCAGACTCATTTTCTCTTGGACCCCCTGCCATTTTCAAAATACTGCTGCGAGAACGGTGAGCTTCAAAGACTGGCTGTAACCGTAGCTCACCACAACCTTGAACATGCAGATGCGGAGAAAAAAATAGCTAACTGGGGAAGAGCGCGTAGGATGGCCTTATTTAGATGATCCCCCCGGAAAGAGGAAATCTTCCATTAAACCTTTAAGGAGTTCTGGATAGGGCAGACTTACAGGAAGATTTTTTATTCTCTTGTTCTTGTCATTTTGGCTTAATTACTGCGCTAGGTAAGGTATTTGTTTAGCAAATGGCATGTTTAGTGTAAACTTCAGTTCAATAACTATCTCAGTTTGATTAGTCCTATGAACTATTTTAGCTCTGATTTTTACCACAGAGGAATTAAGTAAGCAAGTCAGTTAGGTTTATTTATGTAGCACCTTTCTCAGACAAGCATCATAAAGTGCTGTACAATATGAGGCATAAAATACAAAGCAGCACCATATAAAAACATATAGGCAATTGGACTTCTTTGGAAGTCAAAGATTACTAATTAACTCTGATCTATTTTAGGTAATAAGGTATCCTTCAGTTAATTTTATTTAAGGGGGGTTATATGGCTGGCATTAATGTCTCAGCAGTGATTTTATGGAAGAAAGAAAACATATTTTTGTCTACTTCATGAGATAAACATACTTCTTTCAAGTATTTAGTGTTTAATAAGAAATTAATATATTAACAGAAATGAGTGTATGTTCTTTTGTATGGTTAAAATTGAGTCAGTTAAAGGCACTGTTGCCTGATGACTATTATATATCAGAATGTTAACAGGTCACTGTATTAACACAAATGCAATCCATAGGATAAAAGCTTATTGGATCTAAGTCCAGCTTTTTGGAGAAAGCATAACAATAGCCCTGTTTCACAGGATAGATAAAGACTGACGAGGGTCTCCAACCTTGGCGGGCTCCTTGCCCGGCTCGCTGTACAGGCTGCGTATCCTTCGGCGCTCCAGCAGCTTGTTGTCATTTGCCTGCGCCTTCACCTGCTCCCCCTTGTATGTGGCGCTGTAGCTGGTTTCCAGGCTGGTCTCCTCTCCAGGTGGTTTATACTGGGATGGAGCTTTGATCAGCTTGGCTGGTTTCACATCCTTGTAAGCCTTAAACTCAGTCCTAAAAAGAATGGTGGAAAAAATATTTAAAGGCTGTATATGAGGGGTTTCTCACAAATGGAAAAGATGGGACATGAGAGATTAACTCATAAATGAAAGGATTTAATGTAACTTAATCCATTTTTTCCCCATTTACAAATAGAAGCAAAGCCAATTTATCTCATTCTGCTCATTTTGTTATGACTTAGTTACACAATTTAGAGTGCCTTTATGTGCTCAAGTCAAAATTAATATTTAGAGTCCTGCTTTAAATCTGTGTAAATCTATGACGCTAAATGTTAAAATATATACCTCTGGAAAGAGCAGCATTTATCCCTTAAAGATTGTTTTACTGGCATTTTTGTTGAGGTAAAAACATTGTCTTCAGACAAAAATGACTCAGAATGAGGTACTGTAAAAAACGTTAGGTTGTCTTTCATTCATATTGATCATCCTTTCTTTGTTTAAATTGTTTAATCTATAAAATCAATATCCTTGACTGCTTCTCAATCATGATCCAAGAGCCCCTAAACATTTTTTTCCAGTTCATGAAAAGCATACAAACTTCAATTTCTTCTTTTTATGTTAGTTACATTTCTGAACAAACAGCAAGTTGTATAACTTGCTTGGCTCAGTTTTAACTTGCTTTCTGGATAGACTGAAATGAGACGCCTTGAAACACCAAATATCTTCTGTTGATTTTCAGATGATTCAGAACCACCAGCTAAGTCAGAGTACCATTCATTTCATTTTGCCCTAAAGCTACCAATAAACTCAGAGTAAATCTAATCTGATATCTGACCCCAGTATCCACTCCAGTTAAAGCTGTTTTTCTTTTATCTTGGTTTGGTGCCACAGAACTCAAGCCTTCATTGGAGCCTAGTGTGGCGCGCAACACTGCCCCCTACAGGCAAACGAATGTAAGATCATAAAACATGAGTTAAAAACAATAATAACAGCAAGAAAAATAAAGTTACAAAGGACAAATATATATTTTTTATTTCGTAATTAAAATGCAAATAATAAAACGGACATCATGCACCCATCTTTTAGATGATATTCTACCAGTATTGTTGCTGACCTGTTTTTGAAAACATTAAACAGGATATATATATATATATATATATATAAATATGTCTAAGGAAACCCAGATGGAGTCACTGATTTTTTTCTTTTTAGGATTCATATTCTGGAATCAATTCAACTTAACAATAAAGTATTGACTTTTATCTTTAACTGAGCTGCAGAAGGAAATGGGAAGAACTGGAAAATAAACTACTAAAAAAAGATAAATAGGCCTACATAAAAATATGACATTAGTCATTCAGATACAACAGGACTATCCCACCTGATGATTAACTCTTTGTTTAGTTGATATCTTACGTTTTGGGGAACTTTTTCTCCAATAACTTTTAACCTTTTCATCACTATATCAGTGCCCTAAGGCGTGTTTCCACTGACAAAGTGACATTTGTTTTATTGCAAAGATAAACAATCCCAACAGGTAAATAAATGCTGTCATGCAGCTAAGGGTTACAGGTTGTAAGCTCTTACCTGTAGCTGCTAGAAGTCGACATAACCTCCTTTATCTGTCTGTTCACAGCATCCGCAGCTGCTCTTCCTCTCCGTTTCTCTGCGCTCACCTCTGCGGATCCCTCGCTTCTCTCCGCCACTTTCCTCTCTGCAGACTTCTCCCTCCTTGCCGCGTCCTTTGACTCCTTCTCTTGAATTTTCTCCTCGATCTCGCTCTTCTCCACGCCGCTCAGCGGGTTCTCCACGCTCTCTTTAGCCACGAGCTCCAGTTTGGAGCCGGCGGTGGGACTGGGTTTGGGGATCCATGGGTGGTCGTACTTCCTGGGAATGGGCCATGGCTTATAATCCTTCTGGTACTGTGTCTCGTTGCCGAACGGAGCCGGCGGAGGCTGGTACTCGTTCCTGGGCTTGCAGCTGGGCTCGGGGCGCACTCTCCACGCCTTGAAGTCTTGGCGCATCACAGACGCAGAGGACCCCCCATCTTTGGCCGCTGCGGCCCCCCCTGCAGCGGGCGGTGCCTTGGCGGCCTCTCGTTCTTCGGGATGCGGCTGCGTTTCTATGGCGATGGCCGCGGCGGCCCTCTTCTGCCTGGGCTGCGGGTGATGGGGGATGTGCTGGACGTCGGTCACATCCGAGTATTTGGTGAAGACCAAAGGCACTGCGATATCCGCCTTGTCCAGCTCGGTCCAAAAGCGGTTGATGCAGCAAGCACGCGTGATGCATGGCCAGGCCATAACTCTCAACCCGAGGAAGTGCACAACCAAAGATGAACAAGCTCTATCCTTGGATTAAAGAAGGAAAAAAACAAAAAAACAAAACTCGTAACGTGCAATGTAGGAGTATCCAAATTTCCAGTTCCCCTTGAACAGATCACCAAAGCCACCCTCTGCCTCCTCCTGCTGACTGAAGTTTGAGGCTAGCGTGGACACATCGCTGGCTCGTTGCGCATCAAAGCGACCCCACCCCACATCTGAGAAATCCTGCGTGAAATCACCTGAGCTGGTCTGCGTGCGTCCGGCAAGGAGGAGATTCAGTTAACCCCCTGATGTCTTGTTAGAAAATATAAAAATTAATAAAAAACCCAGAAAATAAATTAAATGTTATAGCAAAAACGTTCTATGTACTGCCATATTATTCTCTTCACCAGAGGCACAGCCAGAAAATTTGTATAAGGGTGGCCAGGCAATAACCAATGAACACTGAGGGGGGGCTGAAAGTGGATAGGCACCCGAACCTCAGGGTCAAGCCTAAGATGAGACTAACTACAACCTTAAATAGACGCATATATTTAAACATCCGTGCTTTCTAGATAAAAGGTATAGTGGATTAAATATTTTCAGGTTTGAGTTCTGGGGCAAACATCTTTTCCATCATCATTACTTACCTACTTTTATAGTTAATCATTCTGATTAAAATTGATATTTACAAGTACAAATAATAACATAAATCGATTGTTTAATACGTTTTTATTAAAATAGTTATTTATCTATGATTTCACTGAAGACTCCTAGATGACTTGAAAAGAGCATGAATCCTGTACTTATCATGTTTACTGTTAGTATATTGGTGTGAATAATTAACAATTGTGTTTTTGTTTTCAAGAAATGATGAATACAAGAAAAAATAGTAAGTAATATATGAAAAATTTCAATGAATATTCCACTTGAGAGTACTGCTGCCACCATCTGTATTAGAGGGAAATAAATGGTCAGGGTGGCCATGGCCACCCCTGGCCCCCCATCTAGCTCTGCCCTTGCTCTTCATACGGTAGTTTGAAATACTCCCGACTCCTTCCAAACAGAGTGTCTAATAGAGATTATAGATAAAGAAGAAAGATACATAGATCCTGTATTGGAAAGTTGAGCGAAAGGAAAAAATATAACAAAAGAGAGAAGCAGCAGGAATACATTTTAGCTAGGTGAAGGAGTAAAAAACTGAACCAATGTCCTTTTCAATTTAACTTATTTATTTAGCCCCAAGTCACTACCCCAAGAAGGTTTTTTTAAGGAAAACCAGCAGAGTGTATCAAGGGATTGACGGAAATCTCTCACACCCAGCATGCATGCATGCTGTGACAGTGGAAAGACTCTCTTTTAACATGAAGAAACCTCCAGCAGTATCATACTCAGTGTGAGTGGCCATCTGCCCAGTGTGACTTAAGGGCGGATTATACTTCTGCAACCACAAACATCAAATGTCGCTTGCGTGTGGTCGCGAACCAGTTTTGCTGGTATGCTTCTGCAATGTCTGTCTGGAATTTCTAGGGATGCACAGCAGTTTCCCACCAAAGCGCAAGCAGAAGCCTATTCGAGAACTCGCGGGAACTTCAGCGAATGGTCACGAGAACTTCTTCGGCGGCACCAGCAGCAGTGTTTCTTTTCCAAAACAACAATGGCGCGTGACTGGAAGATATCACTGTAATGGAGATGGATCTAGAGTATCCATTGTTGTTATTCATTGGTTTTTAAAAATGGCACGACCCGGCACCGAATCGCAAAGGTCGACCACACAGACTGCTGGAAAGGCATACCAAGGACCAATCACAGCTGCTCTTTGTCTGCGCACTTTCGCTTTAGGTCTGCATGGGTTTGCGACCATCCGACGTGTTGTCAGGAGGTGTGCGACGATCAGATGTTTCACAGAGCCTCTGTGCAGGGGGCGTGGTCGCGCACAGAGACAGATTTGACGGTTGCAAAGGCTATGCATCAGAAGTATAAATTGGCCATTTGGTTCCAAGGAGACAGAAGACTTACAGACAAGTTTTGAGCTGGTTTTCATCTGACAGGGATACAATAGAGTTACGTCATAGCTAATTGAATAGGAGAGAAACCGGACTCAACACTAAAAACACACCCTACTCTATCAGCTATAATCTAGTGGTGTTGATAGCAGCCTTCAATTTGAAATATGACTTTGGCACCGGACCACATTGACTAAACTACTCGATACCAGTTTAATAACCATGGTGTGTCACTGTGCTAAGAGTGTTGGATTGGCCCTGATGAAAAAGGCAGGAGGTGATTGGTCTACTTACCGTGCAACTTAACCAATCAGCTGTTAGGGTCCACTTGATGGACCAGTGACAGTGCAGAATATTTCATCTTAGATTTTTGGGCAGAAATCAATGAAAACATTTGAATATGCTCTGACATGAAATTCTGTAAATTATAAAATGCAATTTGTCAATTCTGCCTACCATTTATCTCCCCTTTTGAAACATGGAATTATTTGGAGCAAACAAAACTACAAAAGTTAGGAGAAAATGTTATAAGCTATGATAATGTGTTATGGAAATCATTATTTCTGCAGAAGATAAAAATTAAGACTTTCATTTATAAAGCATTTAATCAAAATTTCAACAACCAATTATCCAAAACAAAACATGTAGAATATACAATACAGAGAAGAAAAATCATACTTTCTACATCAGTGTACATGCAGAAAACAGTTAAATCACATTTCATTTAGTCCTGGTCCTTCCTTCCAAAAGAAGGTGTCTTGAAGTGACAGTGTGGCACGCTAGCGCTAGCTAAAACAGAAAAGCATTAGGCAATGGATAGCCACACTCGTTTCGCCAGAATGCATCCATTGTGTGATTTTATTTAAAAATTTAGTTATCTGCTCATCTCCACAGTCACAAACATTAGAGGGCAAAAAAAAAGATTGAATTCATTGCATTAGAGTGTCCTTACAAAGTAAACAAACAGGGATGGAGAAACAGTGAATATTTGAACATCACATAATAAAGCCTTTGACTGAAGTTTTTTTCATTTTCAGCAGTAGTCTTTCAAAACTGCCACCGTTATATGATGAAAATCCAAAATTCTTCATATCCTTTCTAATTTTAGTTTGAACTTGACTGAACATCTGGGAACATCTGGCTGATTCTGCTAACAACTTGAAGCTTTGTCATTTTCTTAAGGTCTTACTGGTTAGTAACTCATCTAGGTTTAAAGAGGTTTGGAAACATTAAGGCTTCAGAACCTTTTCCTGGTTTGATCTTTCTACAATAATATGAGAGACAAGAATAACACATTGGGGCCCTCCCCCACACGTTGCTAAGAAAAAGAACAACAAAACATTTCTCAACCCACCAAGACTCGTATTTTTTGGTTTGGAAATATGAACATGTAGCATAACGGCATCATCACCTTTAACTCTGTTCTTTGTCGGCTATGGACGTCTATTTGAAGTTCTCAGGAGCCACTGTCCTTAAACCTGTAGAAACATTCCTGCTCTGACAGGGAACCCTCACTCTATATTCTAAATTGTTGCTTTTGTCTATGTATAAAAAATATATATCAAAACAAGAATGTTCTAAAAAAAAAAACAACAGAGTTAATATTCATCAGTTTATAACCTCCCTTTCGGTTTCACATAAAAGAATTAGATGAGGTTGATAGACTAAAATCCACGGTATTAACACCAAGGAAAACTGAGGATCTGATACCGGCTGGTGCTAAGGTCTGACCCATTGCTTCAGATCACTTTTGTCACGATAACGTCTTCGCCCACATCCTCGGGCTCAGCCTCAGAGTCATCCTCAGGATAGAGCCTGCAGTATTTGTCCACCATGACATCCAGGTCATGTTTGACGTGGGAGTTGATGTGAAGCATCGCAAGACTTTTGTTTAAATGCTTGGCAGGCATGCTGCTGAGGTAAGCCTGCAGCCGCTCGCTTGCGGTGTCGCCTGTGCCCTTCTGGACTTTAAGTACCGGCATAGTGGAAAGCACCTTCAGGAATGCGTCAACGTTGGGGAAGAACTTCACGTCTGGCAGCTGCAGGGTTTCGTGGATGGTGGTTGGTAAGCGCACCTCTTTCCCTCTGTGCTTCCATTTGATTCTCCAGCAGTGGAGCTCGGCAGGAAGCGTGTCTGGGTTTGGGAGGTCGCCACAGTAGACCTCTGCGTAGCTCTCCTCTGTGGTGTTGAACTTCATGTGGCCCATGACAGCCGGAACCAGAGATAGGCACCGTAGAGCTTTCAGGTTGTTGTCGGAAAACATGTCCTCCACTTCCTGCATGATGCCACGAATCACTGGTATGGTTACGTACTCTTTGAAATAGGTCTCCGCTTGGATCTCGCCGAGGTCAGCAGCCCGCTGCTTCCGGACGAAAAGCCTGGGGATGGACACGGGGATGTCCATGAGGGCGGCCAAGCTCACAGCCTCGCTGTACCAGAATTCGTGGTACACGTCAATGTTATCATTGACCTCATTCAGAGAGTACAGAACCGCTGTTAGACTGTTCACAGCAGAGAAGACATGAAGTGTTTCCCCATTGAGATTCCTCCCAAAGGCTCTGGTGAATGTTAGAACGTTCTTTAAAATGACAATGGTGACAATCACCTCAAAGTCTGCAAGACTTTCTCCAATTGAATATGCCTCAACTGTGACACGGCTGGAAAACCGTCCGTCTGCATTGGCCCGGATGTTGTCCATGCATAACAGGAGGGAAGGCAAAACATCCAGCAGCACATCGAAGACGTTATGTTGCTCGGTCCATCCTGAGGAGCACATTTGTTTCAAAGCATTTCCCTTCTCTGGGTTCTTCTGCAAGTGAGTGGAAATAGCCTTCTCAAGCTCATCCTGAGTGTGCAAGACTTTAAAGAAGGACGTTATCCTCCTCAGATTTTCCATGACGATCTGCACGTTGGGATAAGGTAGGTTGTTGGCGAGGTGGATGTTCAGTGCCATATGAGAACAAGGCATGTGCAGAGCTAGAGGGTACTTCTCCATTAACAGCACAGCAACAGCTTTCATTTTGGTGGTAGAGGTGCCGGTTGCATTGTGGGCCTGACCTCGGCAGTCCTCCATGCTGAGCCCCCAGCGCTCCACCATTTGAGCCTCCAGCCTTTCTACCAGAGCAGACTCGTCTCCATCCACAAATGGGAGGAAGTCCACAAACTCCTCTTTTAGGATGTTCTGCTGATTGACGAAGCGGAGGAACACCGGCAAGTATTTGCTGTCGGCAAAGTCAACCAGGTCTCCCGTCACCAGGGAGTAAAAGCGACTCTCCCTGACCTCCATAAGCATCTCTTCCCTCACAGTGTTCTCACAAACATCTAGGAGTTGATTCAGCTGGGTGGCGGTGAGGTACTCGCTGTTTACCGCTGTCACCTCAAATCTCTTCCTAAGAGCTTCATCTCCGGCATTGATACAATAATCCAGAACAGCCTGAAAGTTGTTGGACCTTAATTCTTCTTCAGATACTCTGTCAGTGGTCAAAGGGATTGCTTGTTTTGCCAGCATGAACAGAATCTCAAACAAAGACCTTAAATAATCTCGGTACTCTTTCTCTTCTGTCGAAAGCTGAGGTTCCTTGTCAGCAGTGTTTGAAGCATCCTCGTCTTTTTTGGCAGCCTGCTCAGCAGAAGCCACTGGGGAGAGAAACAGTTTTTTTCAGGTAGAGTAATACTCAATGGGGAGGCACTGATCAACTATGAGGTGGTTTTACTTTCTGTTTAACTAAAATGTGAGAAGATATAAAACTGACATTAAAAGCTGTGCACCACTCCCAAATTCTCCTGAGTGGTGCACGGCTTTACAAGAGTGAATAAAGTGAATTAGATTGGTCGTTTAAGGGGGCGGGATTGTTGTGGCCGCAGGTTCACAAGCAGGTTTGATTGTGGCCGGTCTGTCTTATGCATCGTTGCTAGTGCTAGTAGGTTCCCAATTGGTAATTACATTGGGATCAAGTAGAACTTAGCAACGGCACTGTCAAGGAATGGTATGGAAAGTGGAAACATGCAAGAGGAGGATAGTTTTGTGTCGGAGGTCGTGGATGAGTCTCCTCCGTCATACAATTTTTATTCATCATTCAATCAAGATGCTATGACCAACAAAATTTGATTGACGGATGACCGTTGATATACGATTAGCCGAATTTAGGTGTTCAGGATGACGTATAACTAACTGGCCTGCATAAGATAACAACCCCCCCCCAACACATTTTAAGACAGGATTTTTGTTTTTTTGAAATAGAAATGTTCTAAATTTTGGGACAATATAGTCTGATAAAGAGTACATTTATATACATGTTTACGCCAGAATGATTTGACATTTAAATATGACTTTCCTACGACTTTAATGAGCGTCCTCTAACTTTAGCAAATGAGTGCTGGGATTTCTTGTTCTACAAAATGTATATTTTTGGTTGTGAAAAATGCTAACACCTTTTTATTTTTAATTTTCCACATGTTTAAGGGTGTGTCAAGCTTCTGCAGCATCATGTTGCAATTACGAACTTTACAAAAACATAAAAAAACAACAAAATAGTTGCCAACTAAAATCTCTTTTACATTGTAGGTTTGCAGGTAGTTAAATCTAAGCAGCCTAACTGTGTCCCCTAGAGCAGCGTTCCCCAACCTTTTTTCAACCACGGACCGCTATTTGTCAGACAATACAGACAATATTTTCACGGACCGGCCGGGGGTGGGGGGGTTGATACTAGGGATGCACGATATTGGGATTTTGGCCGATATCCGATATGCCGATATTTTAAAACTCATGTAGTCGATAACCGATATCGATACCGATGTTAAAGCTGGACAAAAATATATAGTTATTTAAAATAACAGTTTTGTTATCCATTTCTGACACTTTGAAAAATAATATACTCAAATATATT
>NW_015150457.1:474726-477141 GCF_000732505.1 Cyprinodon variegatus | reverse complement strand
CCAGTCTGCTCTGTAGCTTTGTTTTGGTCGCTGTTACCGCAGAAAATCACAAAGATAGGATGTTACAGATAGGATGAGTCTTGAACTGAATTTACCTGTGTCAAGAGGCACAGATGCACCGACTGATGTAAATGGGAGAGAATACCGCAATTTTTAAAATTTTTCTAAATAAAAAAATCACTCAGACTCTGATCGTCGATAAATTTATATATATATATATATATAAATATATATATATACACTTTTTTCTGTGCGGCCCGGTACTAAATGACCCACGGACCGGTACCGCTCCCTTAGAGTATGTAGATTTCCATAATCTTGCAAACATCTCCAAATTAGGATTACAAGGTTAAAGCAGAATAGCTTTACATTACTCCATGCTGCCATCCTGTTAACTCTTTTAAATCTCAACTCTCAACCAGCCTTAATAAACCATTAGCTGCATTCCCATTACAGATGTGGGCAAAAAATATGTCAATACGCTAATCAATTCAGAAATGAAAAGTTTAGCAGTTGCGATATTTTAAATATATGCAGATCACGACTGTTTTAATTAAAAGAAAAGGGGTTTTCATTGAAAACTTAATATAAGAATTTGATACGAGCAAAAATCCCACCGCATCAAAGTGTAAACATTATTTTTTTCAAAATTGCAGTGTTTCCAATTAACAATTTTATTTTAGAAATTGCAATATGATGGTTAATAGAAAAACAGCTAGAGATGTGTTTCAACATACGCTAGAAATACAATTTTGTTTTGAACTAACTAAAATTGTCTTTCATTGTATTGAAATATTTAATTTTCAGCTATAGATTTTATTTAAACTTTCTCAAAAGCAAAACAAGAACATTTTGGGAACCACTGCATTAAACCAGAATTCTGAACTACTCCTGACCACCAGTTAATAAGAAGCAGCAACAATAATGTACGAAAGTATAACAGTGGCAAAATACTTACATCTTCTTTCTCTCATCCTTTTTATGTCTTCATCAGTCTAAAGAAAAAAAAAAAAGAAAATGTAATTAATTCATAAGAATTAGTTAAGTTAATGTAACCGTTTAACAGGATTCAGGGTGTTTTTTTTTCTTACAAGTTCTTTAATCTGCTTTCTGTGTCTGGTGTAAGGGTTTTTGAGATGGCTTGTCAAATCAAATATGGTTGGAATGGCTGTATCCTTCAGGACTGTCCTATAGGGACTCTGAAATATAAAGCCATAGTGTAAATTATACATAACTATGAGATGTAAAAAAGTGCATAAAACAAATAAAAGCATCTAAAGGAGGAAAGGAGTGGTGTGGCTCACCGTTTTGCACACCAGGGCTGGGTCAAAGTGTTTGGCACATAACCTGTAATGCTTATTCAACTGGTCCGCTGTTTTGGCTTCTAGATCTGCCCTGCGGCAATTCTCTACCCAGATTCTGCATCTAAAAACAGATACACATACCAGGTTATAAAAACATGCCATTTCACTTTCTCTTTTGAAAATGTAGTCACACTCTCTAGAATAAGTGTTTCAATAATTTTATAAATATCTTTTTACACTATTATGATTCAAACATTAAATTTATTTTTTTAAGCGAAGGAGATCTTTCTCATTTGTTCCTTGTAGTGGAAACTTGAAATGTTTGATCTTAGAATCCAGTGGTGTAATTAAATACCTTGAAATCTGCATTACTGCTGGGAACTGAAACATGTTATTATATACTTAAATAATTTTTTGCAACGTTTCGAGCATTAATATAAGTATAGGCAGATATTGAACACTTCTAATCACAAAAGTAAGCCAATAAGTAAACCTGAGCTGGTATTGTTTATTTCAATCTAACTGCTATTTTTTCTGTTTTTAGGAGAGAGAGAGCGGGCTGGACTGGTTATACGACACTGATACAGCACCCCTTTGTCACCATGGGTTCATCTGCTTTTCACTTCCAACCCATTCCTTATAAAAATCTGTATTTAATTAAGATACAACATTCATTGTTTTATCTCTGTGAAAATGTATGCTTTCAATGGACCTTTATCATTAACAATTAAGATATAAGAAAAATATGTGAATTGGATAACTTTAAATCTGTAAAAATATAGAATTTTGACACCAAAGATGAGTAGAAACCCAGATACAAAATAGACTAGGAGGTAATGCCTTTCAAGTGTCTGAAAGTCGTGTACAGTAGGGCAGTTTCTAGTAAAGTAAGTTAACCAGGCAGCAACTGTCCAGGTTAAAGTGCGAACAAAGTGATGAGACTTCATAGTTACAAGACTTTAAGATAGGGTGGCCAGATGTCCAGCTTTAGGGCAGCCCTGCACTGTCCGGCGTCGCATCCAGCTGGACGTGTATTTCTCCTCCTTTATGAGGCACTAGGCTTGTAGAGCAGATTTTTATTAACTTTTTTTTTTTGCTGTGCTGCAGCACA
>NW_015150457.1:458428-474340 GCF_000732505.1 Cyprinodon variegatus | reverse complement strand
CCTACGGACGTGTGGACTGTGACGTGAAAGTGGATTTCAGTGATTCGCCCATAGCTAAAGGGATGACCATCTGCTGGACACACAGACACTTAAGATAAGTTCCCAAAAGACTGAGGCTCTTAAAAATAAATCTATACTTTTAGAGGAGTTGAATGTGTTTTCTACAATCTCTTTTCTTGTTTAAAAAAATATTAGGCCATTTTATTATGAATGTTTCTTGTTAAAAATATTTTTTTAACGTTTAAGTCCACACATCTTATGCTTTGTGGTATTCTGCACTTTAAAGATTCTTCTCGGTTGTCACTTTTTAAACAGCACAATGTATTAAATAAATACAAATACTGGGAACCAATTCTTTTTTTACATTTCTTTAATATTTTGTTCTATTCAGCTACACAAGCATCCTCTTTAAACTACTAAGAATTGTACTATAAATGTGACTTTAAGATGAATATCCAAAAAAACAGACAACTGTCACTTAAAAAAAAACATATATTCCTTTAAATAGAACACAACTCAATATTCTACTGCATTCTGCACTATTTATTTTGCACTAAACTTTTCTTTTCCCTATGAAAGTCTTTTCCTTTTCTTTTAATCTGTGTTTATTACTAATCGCTGCTTTACTTTAAAATAAGTAATGTTCATTTCACTATTGTAAACTGCTCATTCACAGTTGTAAGCTGTATGCAACCAGATTTCGTTGGACAATACACTCTGTGTATACAAAATAACAATAAAGTCTGTCTAATTCTACTTCAAAGATACTCCAAAGCTGACGGAAGTAGTTGGAGAGGAAAGTATAATAGTGTAAAACTGTCATAATTTCCTAACTTTTACATTTTTTTACAAGCTATTAACTGCAAAAAAAGCCAGTTTGTATTTAAACATGAACATAAACCCAACATTAACAAAGAGCTCTTGTACATTTTAATGTGTGCTTTTTTTAAAAGACTTTATTATCGTTATTGTAAGTTGGGTATTTTATGCTACCTTACCTCTCAGGGTCCCGTGGAAACCTAAAAAAAGCCAAATCTGACTGAGTACTCTTCCGTGTACAGTTTGGAGCCGCGCAAAAATTTGGCATGCTTAAGTCTGTGCCGTTAGCTTAGCTAACCTCGCTGACTAAAGTCGTTTTATACCGTAATAGTTCTTTAAAAAGGCAGGTTTACAGAGTGGATCTTCTATCAAAGAGGGACATTGATCTTATCTCATAAACCACATATAAACAACAAATACAGGGCGCATTAACATCTCCGTAATAGCGCTAAAATACGACGGTTATATTTGTAATTTGCTATCTCAGTATGCAACACTATGGCCCGCCCACGATGAACGTAATTGGAGCATGTAAAATCCCCCGCCCAGCTATTGGTCAATCAAATTATCAGACAAACCAATGAAATATCGACTAAATATTTCTTCTTCGGTCTTTCTGACGTAGGTAACCTTCACGTCTCATGACACTCTGCTGCCATCAAACGGCCACTGATAGTAGCAGAGATCAAACACCTACGTTTGTGCGACTGCAATGTCGTGAGTTCCATGTTATTCAAAAAACCTTCCTTGTAAACCATCATTAAATCGATTATGGTTTTAAAACATAGTAAACCTTCATTTAAATTTATTGAGGTGATAACATACTACCATAAGATATATTTATTGTTTAAATATAAAATAAAGACGGTGAAAACAACAAAAAACAAAGTGCAAAGAAAGCACTTTTGCTTGTCTTAAAGTTAAAGTCTGACCACAGATCCTAACGTTTATATGCTGTGTGTTCTTTTACGCAGTGGAGCAACTCGTAATGTCTGTTTTTAACGTCGAGTTGTGTGTGGTGGACGCATCACGCGTAAGAAGTTCTATAACATTTTCTACACCATATGATCCAGTCCCCGGTTTTCCCAGATGTCATACTTAGTTGTCGATTCAATATCACACCTCAGTTCCCGTTGTGCACCGGCTCGTTGGTCTAGGGGTATGATTCTCGCTTAGGGTGCGAGAGGTCCCGGGTTCAAATCCCGGACGAGCCCTCTTTTGCTGTCCGATCTTCCTCCGCTTCTTTAAAACTTACTTACAAAGTTTCCTTTGTATGGGCTCCTACTGCTGCTGTGTCATGAACTAAATAAAAAGGGAACAATATATTTTAAATGACAAAATTTTAAATACGCTGCTATTTGCAGAAGTTATCTACAGTTTTTGCTTTAAAGATAAATATTACTTCCACATATTGAAGAATCGCCAGAAGAAAACAGGGCTCGTCCGGGATTTGAACCCGGGACCTCTCGCACCCGAAGCGAGAATCATACCCCTAGACCAACGAGCCACGAGGAGTTACACTACGCCATCTCAATAGAAAATCAACTATATATACCGATACGAGACAGCACTGTTATGTATTAATGTTGGGTGTTGTTTGTCGTGTGCACGGATGGAAGATTATTCACTGCAGCAGTGGTGTAAAAATAGAAAGAAAAACAATGATGACACAAAGTAATTCAATTAACTTCTTTTATATATCATACATAAGACTGTCTTAATATAATACAAAGGGCATTGTCATAAACACAGCAAAGTCTTGACTAGATCTTACAATCTGTGGATACATGGACTTATCCTTTCCCCCATGCTGTTCGATTCTATAGTGCATGTTGCATGTACAAAAAAGTGAAAAAGAGTGAAATAAAATAAAAATAAGATGGGGAAAATAATGCTAAATCCAAGTTAAAGAAAAAAAAAAGGATTTCAACTTCGGTTGGGTGTTTAGATATGTCAACAATTATCTGTTTGTGTGTAATTCACAAACTCAACAGGCTTTTGAACGATGGAACCATTTTTTTCAACCATGTGCTTCTCATATAACCAAAAAGTAAGGTTTGTGATGTACATGCACTTACAATATACCCTGTGAAAATTATTAAGGTTTGAAGATCTAGCTTTCCCTGTTTGATTCAAACCCTACCTCATAGTGTTGTCCTGATGTAGTCAAGTACCTTTGCCAAAAGGCAAGGTTTTGCCACTAAGAAAACAGGAGTTCCTGCCCACTGAATGGTCACCAAATTGACAAACATAATCAACATACCAGCAGGAGCAAGGTAGTGAGTTCTATACTTCCTTTATTAAAAAAATATAAATATATACATAAATTCTATTTCAACTATTAAAAAGGGGCTGCATTTCATGACAACTGCTCTAAATAAGAGGTCAATCAGCATGATCTGAAATAGGCGCACACTTACGAGTCACTGCAGTCAATTTTTTTCTTTTTCAGTCTTTATTTTTGGAATGTTTAGTACCAGTATGAATGCCAGTAATAAAAACCACTGACAAAGATCTAAATGTCTCAAATTCAGTGGGGTATGAAAAAAATGATTGCAAATCTGCAATTAACCTTGACATCCAGATCAAACCCCAATCTTCAATATAGGTAGCTTTACATTTGTGTTCGTGGAAATACCAAGCATGACTTCTAAAAGGATGGTTTCTCTTAGAAAATGACAACAGCATGACCTGTGACCTGCCCTTAATTGGCAAGGTGACAGTGGGCAGTTTTTTTTTATGTTAGTTTTTATTTTTCAAATTTCATAAAAGTGGTAAAAATCAACAACAGAACAAAGAAAGCACTTTAAAATCCCTGATATAAAAAAAAAAAATATTTCTGGTCATTGATTAATGTTGAGGACATGCATGTCTGCTTAGAAAAGCACTGTTATGGTTGGGCTGACAAGACACCTTTTTTTCCCCCCTTTGAAAAGGACAATCATGGGGATTTGTCCAACCAAATCAGAACTATACCATTCAACACAAACTGGTTTACCACAAATACCCTTACCCTGGCAAGACAATGACAAAGTCTTGCTATACGGCAGAAACTAGCTAAGTTGACCAAATGATGTATGAAAGGCAGCAACACCCTTTGAAATAGTATGATGACGGGGAAGGGGTAAAAGAAAAAAAAACAACAACACAGAAATAGAACGCATTAGTCTCCTTTTTTTTCTTTTTAAACCATCAGCTTCTATCTTGCTACTCTGTAGCCTGCAGAGTAACTACCAAGTTCTCTAACATACCAAAGTTTTTAAAAGACTCCCAAAATAATCTACCAATTATTATGGAAAAAACAAGTTTTGGTAAAGGTTGCAAACAAATCTGGCCAGAATACACAATAGCCAACGGTCTCAACGATGGTCTCCAGTTTTGCTAAAAGTAATATATTGCAGCTGTTTGTGTTGACGTTAAAATAAGATCTCAATAAACTTTTGCGTCAAAGTGGTGAACTGCTACATTATTGGTTACAGACACCTATATGCTATAAAACAACTGCTTTGGTATAAAAACATATCCAAAGGGAAAATAAATCCTTGTAAAATTCACAGCATAATTTGAGGAGAAAAAAAGGCAGTCACTTAAATCATTTTTTTCTTCAGTTTCCATGTTTTGGATGGAGAGACTTGTGCAGGTGGTTTCTGATGAGGGACTACATGCAAAAAAGAGGGTGGGGCATAAAAAAAAAAAAACAAAAGAAAACAAAAAAAAAAGGTAGACTCTGGAATAGAAAGTTCTTTCCACTGCAAAATCCTTAACCAGTGAATTTTAAGGAAGTAATGTTTAGGAGGTTGTTGTGTACAATAAGACCCTGTTATGTGGGGCCCCTGCTGAAGACGAAATCTTTGAGAAAGGCCTCAGATTACCATTCTTATTTACCTTTTCTAAGTTGGTTTAATTTCCTTACAGAATTAAGGGCTGTCTAGAGAGGAAAAAAAATAAAAAATAGAGAAAGCCATCTTAATTCAAATGATAATGTCCAGCTCCATTTTCATTCCAAGTCCATGAGTCATAAGGCCAAAGGGTTATCTAGAACCAGCCACTGACTGTCTTCCTTTCACCGGGCCGGATCCTTCCGTCTCCCGTGCCCATCGCTGCTCTCGCCTGTGCTGGGCCCCCAGTTGCATCCTGCGGGGCAACAGGGCCGCTGGGCATGAGGAGGTGGTGCCTCCCTCCTCCTTTAACCCCGGCTGGTGTCAGTTCCACCCCGCGGGGAATCTTCCTTGTCACCAGGCCAGCACATGCGTAGGGACTCCACCGCTATGTGCTCCCCTTTAACAGAGTCACACAAAACCGACCAACAAGAAATATCACCGCAAAAAAAATTCCCCTCGTTGTCAAGCTACAGGATTTACAAGCAGCTTTTATGTGAATTTCATTTTGAGTAGCAAAAAAAAAAAAAGAAATAAAAAAAAAAAAGGGCAAAAATAATTACTGACGGTGGAACAGTAATGTCAGGCGCTCCACAGTTTGAACCTAAAGACGCCAAGCATTTCCTCACCAACAGCTAGCTGCGAAACAGCCTCCATCTTTGCTCCTGAAATGCTCATTTAGAAGATTTTGCCACATAATACCATATGGTGATTACTTTGTGGTTACATGAAATTGGTGAAATGGTAAGATGGATGTCTCAATCTCACTATGGTTATTCCGCAGTATTATTTTGTGCCTAATGATTGCAAAAGAAAAAACTGATAAAAATTACATATATACTTTTAACAAAGGTTTTTTCTCTGTTGTAGCGGTTCAGTGATATCTCCCTTCTGACGTGAGCAGCTTTTGTTCTCAACACACCTTGTAGTAAAAAACACCACCTTAAAAATGACGCACAGGGGGAACACACAGCCAAATGTCAGTGCAGTCACGAGCTGGCCATAGAACTCTGCTGCACACATACTCCAGTCATTGGAGACTCCTCCCGGTCCATGCCCTGCCTCATGCCGAGGTGGCCTTCCGCTAGGTAATGGCCAGGCCCTGTGTTCGTGCCCATGGAGAATGCAGGGTGCGCTGCCATGCCAGTCTCCTGTCGTGGGTTCGAGAAGGCACCTAGCCCCATGCTCAGCCCACCGTTCTGACCAAAGTCCAGGGCTCCGGCGGGCAAGTGGCGGAGCTGGTAGGCCTGGTTCCCATGGTTCCCAGTGGAAGAGGATGATGTTGAGGAAGAGGAGGCAGAGGAAGACAGGGAGGTCATGGACAGATGGCCATGAACCACCTCCATGGAGTCCTGCGTTGAAGAGCTATGTGTCGGGGAGGTGTAGTGGCGTGGGCGCGGACGCGTCGCCATCATCTGCCCATGGTGATGATGAAAATGGGAGTGGGGATGCAGGGCCTTGGGGTGTTGAGGGGGAACGTGGAAGGTGGTCTCCTGAACTGGGTGGGTTTCTCCAGTGACCGACTCCGGTCCAACGCCGCCTCCCCACACCAGTGGAGGTGGGTAAGGCTGTCTTGCCTGTGAATGCCAAGTAAAAGACAGGAGTCAGAACTGAACAGGTGAACCAACTTTTATGACTTTATAGGATTCAACCACATAATTAGCTGCACCTGCTTTGACATCCTGTAATTACATTTTTTCTATACCATTTTCATAGCGTGCAGAAGGAAATTTACGTTTATTTCTCAAAAAAGTCGTGTCTACCAACACTAAAAATTGTTAAAGATTATTTTTGATTCTATCTGGGATCCTTATATGTCAAACATTAGAATCAACTGGTCCAAACTGGAATAGGAAACTAAAGCGATGGGAATAGACTGTAATGCTGTTTCAAGCCAACGATTTGCCACTCATTTGTGTTTTTAAGTATTGTCTAAGGACCTAAGGATCATTTATTTCTATAATACAATAGAACACTTAACTACAAGGGAAAAAATGAATTTATAAGCCTAGGATTGTTTAAACGACATGGGTATAAATCAGATCAACCACTGGTCAGATGGGAAGTCACGTAGAACATTCTTTGTATTGTTTTATAAAGTAATGTTTTGATCTTTGCATTAGTGTTAATGAAGCAGGGGTTTGTTTTGCAAATAACCTTCTGTGGATCCAGCAACACTTATATATATATAAAAACATTTGAGTGTCAAAAAATATTCTAAAACTACAAAAAGTTATGATGTATGAAACTACATGGCAAGATTTGC
This sequence comes from Cyprinodon variegatus, assembly GCF_000732505.1. Classification (NCBI taxonomy): domain Eukaryota; kingdom Metazoa; phylum Chordata; class Actinopteri; order Cyprinodontiformes; family Cyprinodontidae; genus Cyprinodon; species Cyprinodon variegatus. Next base: position 467,377 of record NW_015150457.1, on the reverse strand, counting down.
AACAACCATGTAATGCCTGTTTTCTTTGTTCTGTTTTTACATGGCAAACATTAGAACTACCTGTTAACTGGGAAACAAATTCATTTTACAATATATATAAGACTTTTGGGAGAAAAAAAAGTTATCCTATTAGGTATACATAACTTAAACAAATTTAGTCTCCTAACAAGCAAATGTATATTTTTCTGTAGAATCATAACTAGGTACTCTCTACACATAGAGCGTAAGCTCTTCTGGGCTTTACTTATACAATCCTTCTGAAATTATCTTTAAATTCATGTTATATCAGTTTTAGGAGCGAAAATACTATACAAAGAGCTCATTCAGACCTATTTTTTTGCTCACTGAGGATCACACTACGATTTGACTTGTGTGTATGCATTTTCATGTGGAAGTAGAGTTAGCAGCAGCCATGATTGTTGGATTCACACCATTTGGCGGAATAGAGACAGGAGTGCTACTAGCAGGTCAGGCTAATACTAGCACTGATCCAGTATTGAAATCAACAAACAAAGAGGGCCAACAGAAAAACACATAAAAGACAGTGAGCTCTTGTGGGCCTTCTATGGTTTTAAATCTGCATTATAAGACAAACAAACAAAAAAAATCCACTCTGAAGCTCCCGATTTTCCAGCAGATTTTAATTGAAGCCCAAGATGCATGTTTTAATTTAACAAAGTCTAGGGATACACCAAAATGAAAACTTGGGTTAATATCAATATCTGACATTAATTCTGCAGTTATGGCCAGTAACCAACATTTACTGATATAATTTCCCTAGTCTTTGAACACCATGAAAAAACGATCATAGTGCTGACATTACTTCTCTACTTCAGTGTAACATCCACAAACCAGAGATGCATTAAAATCACGGTCACACAATGAAGAAAAAAAAAATGCAACCCCATCCCCTCCCCGCCTGAAAAAACTCAAGCCACCTTAAGGAAATAAATATAGGATGTTGATATCAGCCCAGGATAAATACAGTATCGCCTCTTGGAAGACACATCTAGTGAGTAAGCAACGTTTAACTTTATAATGCTGCGAACTGGAGAACTTCTTAGTTGGAATTTTTTTATTGTTAGAATAACAGAGTAATTATGGCATTACTGAAGTGTTTCACCATTAGCATCAAATTGTGCATGTTCTCAGTCAAAGGTACTAGCAGACTGCTTAGTTAGTAACGCAATTACACCACAATGACAGTAGCTCTGGTTTCAACCCAAGGGGCCCTCAACCATGTTGCTGCCATGTTAAGGGGCTAAGCCTTGACTGGCAGCTGTTTAGATGGACGAACATGTTAGAAACCATAGAACCACAAATGAGACATGGTGTGTGATGTCATGCCATATTCCATCTAAAAATATACCTCTATTTCTACACCTCGTTGTTTTTTTATTTAATTTTATTCATCCAAAATAAGACATTATTTATTGTGTTAGGGTGGAGAATCTTATTTGTGCTCATTTCTTTAATACATACCAAGTTAAGTTTACATTAGGAATATAGGATGACTCATTAAACCAAAGCTCATAATTCCAAGATAGCAACATCGGAGAAACTAACTTTAAAGTGGTATATTGGTCGAACGTTCAACATCAATAGAACATAATTCCTTCCTTTGTTTTTTCAAGAAATATTATGTAGCAGGTTAAAATGAAATATCATTCCAAGTGACTTACTGACCTGTGGACAGAGGCTGTCACCATCCATGGCAGGCATGGTCGTGCCAAAGTGTCCTCCACTGTGCAAGTGGTGATGGGTAGGGTCTGACCTTGCTCTGCCACTGGTACTAGTTCCAGATGATCCTCCTAGGTGGTAGAAAAACGTGTCACAAGGACATATTCATCAACTTCCATCAGGTTAAGCTTTCTTGGGCTACATTGTTATACTTATGTAAGCAAAAAATACTTAACATTAGCTACTGGATCAACATGTTAAACCCTAAAACATACAAGCCTGATAAAGAAGTGGTTCTGATTTTTAAGGAACACTGATTCAATTGGGGGGGAAAAAAATATTTCGATAATCTTGTTTATTTTAAGGTACCACTTCTAATTTGAAATTAAAGAAGAGGTCAAACTTAAAGAAAAATCAGAAAGCTGTATAAGGCACAAAAAAAAACTTCCGCTGACCACTACCTGAACTAGAGGAGGTGCTGGAGGTGGTTCCTGAAGACTGGGACTGCTCTAACGCGGGACTTGTTGACACACTGCTGCTTGTATTGGTCCCCTCATCCGCAGTCTTCTTAAAGAAGCTGTGCTGCAGGGCATAGTAGGGTTGGATACGACTCTTGGGGTCATAATCCAACATTCGTAGGATCAGGTCCTTGAATTTCAAGTAGTCAGCAACGGCATGGCCAGACTCTCCCGCCCGCCGGCCACCTGGACCCCCTGTTTCCACACCGAGGATGGAGTGGAGCTTCCGTGAAGCTGGAGGCTTATACTGTTAAAAAAAAGAAAGACAGAAATTTAAAAAACTAAAATAAGATAAAATCAATTCCAAATATCAAAACCCATCTTTAGTTTCGAAAATGAATTATCAGCGTTTCAGCATTAGAAGAAAACTGGCCTTACCCTTTTGCCATCTTTGGTCTTCTTAACACTCCATGTCCCATCCGAAAGCTTCTCAAAGAACTTCCTGGCTTTTGGGGCTAGGTCCATTATGTGATTAGGTGGGATGCCAAGAACCTCAACTATTTTGTTCATCTGGTCAACCTGGCAGGAAAGAAATATTAATAAGATTTCCTAATCCTGTTTAAAGGAATACATCTTAGACCAGCACATATCAGGATAATCTATATAATAGTTTACCTCATTTGCTCCGCTAAAGAGAGGTTCTCCAGTATGCATTTCTACCAAGATACACCCCAAGGACCACATATCGATTGCCAGGTCATAGGGCATTCCCAGAAGCACCTCTGGGGAACGGTAGAAGCGACTCTGGATATACTGGTATATCTGCGCATAAAAGGTGGAAGAAAACAGATGAGACCTTTTCTCTCGGCCACGTCCATACAGCACTCATTTATTAGACGGCTAGCAGCTTCGCACCCTTTGTCCCAGTTGGCATGAGCTGCCAAAGTCCACTATTTTGATGGCACTCCTCTTAGGGTTACAGAGGAGAATGTTCTCTGGCTTCAGGTCACAGTGGATAATGCTGAGCTCAGGCGTGGCCAGGAAGAGTAGTGCCGTGCATAGCTGCTGGGCAAACTTCCGGGTGAGATTGAGAGAAACTCCGCGGAAGTTGGTATTTCGGAGAAGGTCGTATAGGTTGTATGAAAGCATCTCGAAGACGAGGCAGAGGTGGTTTCGAAACATGAAGTGTCGCTTTAGGTGAACTGCAGCAAATCAGATTGTAATGTTAGTAAACCAAAAGAAAACTGTTTTGTCAGAGAGGAAATACTGTTCTGAGAGTTGATTACCAATGTAGTATTTCATCTCGGTATCATGTTTGTTCATCAGCTCCAGGAGTCGCACTTCTATTTGGGCTTGGTTAAGGAAAGCCTTCTTGTTCTTGATGATCTTAATAGCGACCCATTCTTGCTCTACTCTGTCGTATGCTTTCACAACCTGAGGGCCAATTTTCAGCTCAAATTAAAATTTCTTCAAAAAGTATTTTTTTTCAAAGCAAAATTGTTTCACAAGAATGTAAACAAACCTGTCCGAATGATCCTTTTCCTATCAAGGAATCAATCTCATAACGGTCCATCCACTTCTCCCCATTCTTGACGATGTAGTCATAGTTATCATCGTCATAGCCATCGTTAAATACTTTCCTCTCCTTTTTGTGACTGGAGTCCTCGCCCTGACCCTGTTGGTGTCGCCGCTTCTTTTTTGCATAATACACCTGTGAATCCACAAAAAAAAAATATATATATAACCATGCAACGGTTTAGTAAAAGAGAAAATATGACATAACCGTCAACCCAAGATTTTATTTAACATTTAATATTTATTTACAATACAGTTTAGTCAGAAAGTTTGTTTTTTTTAATCAACCAGTCTGTTTATGCACTGAGGGCTAGCAAATAAGGTTTAGAAACTGTCTCTGCTTAGATTTTCACTGAAAATAAGCTGAGATATATTTCATTTCAGCTTATATTTTATATATTTAATAAGGAAAACTTAAAGAATGGATAAATTAAAATTAAAAGTTGCATACTAACCTCATTGATGTGTTTGTATGTTTTGATAAGGTCAATGGAGAGCTTCCTCAGGGGAGCTGAAGTTGGGTCACGAAAGCACTGGGGCATGTGCCTCTGGAGTGAAAAAAGTAAAAATAAAACCTCATTACCACAAGGAGCAACACAATTCTACAGGTAAAAACTTAATTTACATATGATTGAGTAAAAAACAAAAATAAATATTAAGCATAACATGACATAATTGAAGGAAATATTTAATAAGCAGCTACTTTTGCCTAGTGACAGAGGAGAAAGGGGAAGCAGTGTTGCATGTTACAGTAAGTATGACGATCCTTTTAAGTGATTTAAATCCAAGGAGTGCAGCAGGATGGGGTTAGGATACCTGATTGGCAGTGAGCTGTGGTGTCTGGTCGCTGTACGGTAAGACCGTAACAGATTGGTCAGTGCTTGGCTGGTGGCGGTCACTGTACTGCTGGTGCGTATGGGGCATTGGAGCAGCCATCTGAAGACCAGCAGTGTGTAAAGAAAAAGAGGGCGCAAGCCGGACGGACGAAGGTTTGCATGCTTAAGTCTCTCCTCCTGAGATAAATTAACAGAAGTTGCATAGACACTTTTAACATTATTTACTAATCCACAGGAAAGGACAGGAGAATTATCTAGATATGAATCAAATGGACATTTAATTACATCAGATATTTAGTACATACATTAAAAAGTTAAAGATTGTATTTTACTGTATTAACAAAACATAAACAAAATGTTATCTTACTTAATGTAGCCGAGACTAAAACATGCAATTTCTTTATAAACATGGAATTGATAAATTTATCATTGTATATAAAGAATGGTTAAATAAAAGCACAAAAGCATTGGTAAATAAATATAGTCCAGTATAAAAAAAACAAACAAACTAAATTATGTTAAGTATAGCAAAAATATGTTGTCAAAATAAATGTCATTTTAAGAGACAGCATGGTTTATTAAATATGATCACTATAATATAATATGAAAATAACATTTGAGGATGAGAAACAAAAAGACAACAGCAATAAATCAACCTTTCTGAGGAAAAGGGAGAAAAATAGCAGGTTTAGCAGGGAGAAGGGGTGAAAATACAGCATCTCCACACTGTACAGTGAATCATTCTTCATTTTAAGCCAGAAGGAATCAAAAAATTGTTAAATAGCATGTTCAGCTATCAGCATCTCTCACCAGACAACACAGTTCACCAATGCTACACAGTAACCACTATTCAGAATCCCAGCAACAGCACCTAATTAGCATAGCCTATCACCACAGAGATACAGCGTGATTTGGCAAGCCCATCAATGCACAGACCAATCACAACGCAGTATGCAAATAGCCTACTTTTGTTGCCAGGGCAGAGCTGCTCCCATTTTCCAATGAGAAAACAAGAAATAAACAAGAAATAAAATTGAACTTTGGCACACTTAGACGTTGCTTTCAACACAAGAGCCTGACAGCAAAATAGCTGCACAGCCCAAAACATGCACTCCATCTAAGAGTGTTAGAAAGCTGACCCAGCTTTTGAAATCCAAAGAAGAAAAAAAAAAAAATATATATATATATATCTCGACTGACAGAAAGAAGAGGAACTGTGAGATGATGGTCCACAGAACAGAGACGTATCTAAGAACTAACTAAATTTCATAGTTAAGATATATGGATCCAAATCAGAAATAAATATCTTTATTTTAAAAATAACTTCAATTTAAGCAGTTTAAGAAAATATAAACACTGATATCCTAAGAGGAGTTAACATTCAATCGTGGTGCTATTTGGAAAACAGAAAATACAAAACAAAAACATCCTCTTATATAAGAGAAACTTTTCGATTAAACAGAGTTAGACCCGATTCCAAACTTAAAGCAGCAATATATGGGGGAAAGGAAGAGATGAAAAGTAAACTATACCCCCACCAATGGGCTACGGCTTGACATATAATCAGCTAACCTGGATGCATCTTCTGTAAAATTTCATATCATCCTGGGAGAAGAGTCCAGCAGCAAACCACAAACCACTATAAAGAATAAAAACACAATAATAAATTTGTTATCATATATCATCTAATTGTACTCAAGTTAAATTTTGGTTGACAAACAGAGACAAAGTATCGAAAGAAAAGGAAATCCCAGAAACTTTTAGAAGTATGTTGGGATGCCAGAATTCAGTCAAAGTGTATAGCTTTTTTAAGAAGCAAAAATCTTACTTAAAGTGAACTTCTTGTGGTTCACACAAAATATTGAATGTAAAACAGACTTGGAAAAAAAAACCCAGACAACTAGACATGAAGCCTGTGTAATACTGTTAAAAACAAATTTGCTTATTTCACTGTCCAAAGTCCTGAACAGTGAAATAAGAATTATTACTGCTGTGGGCCTTAAAGGGGATTTGCTCTCCTCTCAGTCCATATGCTATTTAAAATCTTCTATTTATGACACGAAATAGTCTTTTAAAATAGACAGTTGTTAGCCATAACCCAGGTGGAGCAGCTATATATACAATGGGGTTGTAATACGGGCAATTGCAAAATTAGTGAGAGCTAAAAAAAAAACAAAACAACAAAAAAAAAAAACTGTGATTTACAGTTTTGTTTTAAACAAACCAGCTTTTACTGAGATAAAATAGATAGATGGTTTTAATTTAATGTAAACATCTATCTAAAAGTCCAGCTGGAGAAAATCAAACTATAATTTAAAAAAATAGATACATTTTGAAAAACACACTTGTAGCTTTATAGTTTCTTCTAAATGCCTGCTCATCCTCAATGTTCAGTACTAAAATATGAACAGTTCCTACCCTGGCTCTAGTCATTATGGCATCTAAGGGCCCATTTATGTTTAAATATAACGATGGTTAGCTTAAAATTTTAAAGCTAAAATATGGTATAAAGAGATGGGTAGATATTTCAGTAACACGCCTGTGTGTCATCTTCTCACGCCCAACCGATAGATCGATTTCAAAGCTGAATCAAATGTAACTTAACCAAACAATAAGAAAAAAGCCCAATGTAAATAGACGAATACCGAATGGCTCTATACTTACAGACGACTGGATAGATCTCGTCATGGTTAGAATTTAGGACGCATATTCAGTGTTAATTTTCCACCCCTGTCTCTAGTTATCGTTCGTGGGAGAATCGAAATCTTCAAATAGATGACAAACGGATTCGAGCTCACGTTACCGTTAGCCAGCTGACTAACTAGCTAACGTTGTCGTCGTTACCCTGAAAACTGCGGGACAGACGAGCATATCTCATCACTAACCCAACGCTAGCTGGTGACGCTGTGTTCAGCCAGCGGGGCTGTGGGGCCCATTCAGCTGGCTCGGCAACAAGTCAACGCTGACCATTAGCCAGGTTAGCTCAATTAGAACAGTTAAATCCGAAATGCACCCTGATGTTAACGCAGTTTATTAATGACAACACGTAAAATGGGGGAGGTAAGCCTACAGAGCTTCAATCATACAGTGACAGTCTGATATAGCAGGGCTAGCAATAACTGTGCCAGCATGACACTCAATCCAAACTCAGACATATGATTCACAGTCAGCTGGAATGCCCCCCCCCCTTCCAAAATTAAAATCCATTCCTTGACCTACTGACTGAAAACAAACGTTAAGCAGAACTCAATACGTGAATAGTTAGCTAGCCGCCACACCAAAAAGCTACCATTTTTAACTTCACTACCGCGTCCATCATCGTTAACCATTCATAGAGGATATACATAAAAAAATAGAGAACTAATAAAGGCACAATATGCAGTGAATAGCATAGAATTACTCACCTCTGATGGCACGATCTTCATTTAAAGTCCAATAAACTGTATGATGAGGAAACTTATCCAGCTCGAGATTCTCCCCTCCCTGTACGGGTTAGCAAGTAAATCCAATCCCCTGTCCTCTGGCCGACAAAAAGATCTTAAAAGAACTCGTCAGTCATTTCCAGCAAGCGCTCCATGTCCAAAGCTTTGAACACCAATATCCACAATCGATGCAAATTTATCAAATGTTTTTATCAGCTGATGACAAGCAACATGCTAACTAGCGCTAGCTGACAAAATGAACGCAGCTAACGTTAGCCACTTGCACCGACTAGCCTGAAGCTAACGACTCTAGCTGCCGCTAAATAAACGTTTCGCCAAATTCTGATTTAACTTAGCCTTTGCAGTGAATGTGCTGGTGTCTTCGACGAGCGTGACAACGCGGTTATATCCAGAACATCATTAGCGCTAAACAGAAGCCTCGTCCTCTTATAATTTTTGGTCAGGAATTTTGTGTCAATTTTCACAAAATGGCGCGCGGTCCAAACCTGCGCAGTGAACCGGCCCGGTGGACCAGAGACACGGACAACTGAGTTAGAGCGGCGCCGCCTAATTATTTCCAACTCTGTTAAAACGTCGGCCTCTCGATCTTCTTAATCCATTTCAGTAGACGTGTTTCGATATCCGAAAACCCGAAACATAAATCCACTGACAGCATTATTCCGGCGGGAAGGGAGAAGATTTGAAAAAGACTGAGCTGGGGGGGAAAAAAAAGCCTCCTGACAAAATGGCGATGCTCTAGCTTGTTGCCATGGCAACTGTCAATCAAAAAAAATTGAATACCCGGATGTACCAATGACGAATAAATTCTGAGTTGGCCTGGGTTACAGCACTCACACAAACCCACCGAGTAATACAGGAATATGGAATCTTGAAGAATCATGCTTATAATACTGGTAAAGAATATACTATTACTGTAAATTCGGGGTCTAGAGCCATAAACACATACAACCCCCCCCC